>NC_041395.2:3541215-3658715 GCF_900747795.2 Erpetoichthys calabaricus | reverse complement strand
TGGAACAGAGGCTGGCGAGTGAATGAGGAAGGCCCCGCCCCCATGCTCTGAGCCCACAGGCACTCTGTTGGATTTGCATAAATACATCGATACCGCAAGTGAACTATGGTACTTAGTGTGACTATTTGAGACTTACTTTTCTGTTCAGGTACCCATTTCCTTTATGTAATCTGCGGATTCTCCGCTATTTTTTGTTCGTTTATTACGATTATAGTTATTTATTGATTCCCTTCTTTAGCTGACTGCCTGTTCATATAAGGTGCTCCGTTTTTTTTTTGTTTTTTTTTGAACAGGTTTGATTCATCCAAGTGATCACTCGGGCTCTGTTCATTCACTTCTGCTTTTAAATTTTTATTAAGAAGAAAACCTTTTAAAATTGAGAGAAAATATACCAATAACAGTTTGTTAAGGATCTGTTTTTTTTGTGAAGCTGCCTTCACTCGAGTGATCACTTTGAGCTTTAAGCCTGAGAAATCACCCCGTAATTGCACACGTTTAATTGTACATCTGTTAATATGTATGCTTACAAAGTATTAAAAGACACTCAACAATTACACAGTATTAAAAGACACTCAACAATTAACGTCATTTACCTTCGTTCCCACGTTTGACTCGTGCTGTAAATCTCTTCCTTGTTTTCACTTCACGTGATTACATAGGAGGCGTAATACGTGATGACGCGATACATGACTCCGCCTCCTCCATTAGAGTATATGGACAAAAAACAGGTTCCAGTTATGACCATTACGCGTAGAATTTCGAAATGAAACCTGCCTAACTTTTGTAAGTAAGCTGTAAGGAATGAGCCTGCCAAATTTCAGCCTTCTACCTACACGGGAAGTTGGACAATTAGTGATGAGTGAGTCAGTCAGTCCGTGAGTCAGTCAGTCAGTGAGGGCTTTGCCTTTTATTAATTAGTATAGATTATTATATCTGTCTTTACACGTTTTGCACACATATTTAATAAATGTAATAAACTGCACCAAGAATGTTTAAAAAGTCATTCAAAAAATGTGTACGTGAATGTAAATATATCTGCACAAGCCAACATTCGTGAGTAACATTTTTAGAAAGTTCAAAATGAAACGCAAATCCCAAAGCGTCTGTGTGCCAACTCGAACAAGCTTTTGCAGAATACATTAACTGACAAGAGGTTGGCCCACCCTTTCCGAGTTTAGGTAGCCAACATGAGCCGTGATTCGCCAATTCTTGGTAGCCGACCGAGCCGTCATTGGCCAATTCTTGGTAGCCGAATAGGGTTGTGATTGGTCAATTCTTGGTAGCCGATACAGGCTGCGATTGGCCCAAGCTTTCAACTCTTTGTAGAATCTTGGTAGCAGATCTGATTGGTTTTCGCTACCAAGAATTACCTCGACTCATGGCTGCTCGGGGGCGCCATGCCACGGAAGCTGTTGTCTTTTCCTTGAACCTTTTGTGAAAGTGTTTATTTGATCTTTGGACTTCAGGCTTCATACATCATATAGTTTATGCCTACATTTTGTCATTTACTACTAAAATATGAAAAAGTTTCTGTTTTAAAAATGTGTTTACACAGATTACTGTAGAAACGGAACACACATGAAATGCATGTGTTCCAAATAACGATCTATTATTTCCAATCTAAAACTCCAGCACTTCACTCCCAGATAATCAATCAAGGCATGAGCTGGGAGAACTTTGTGCACATTCTGCGGCGGTGGGGAGATGGAATAGCTGGCTGCATGCTGCTTGTCTTAATCGGCACATTTACAGGACAAAAGATGCTGGCGGAGGGGTGCGAACGGATTTAAGGTGGGCCGGATCTACGTGTTTTTTCGTAGGCTCTGGTAATTCTAGTGTTTATGTCCTCCTAAACAAATGAGTTAAAAACAAATGAATGGAGTCAGCTGATCTCAGTAATTTTGGGAGGTCATTCCACAATCAGAGCACTATACAGCTGAAGGCCCTGCTGTCAGCCACAGAGTGCAGGTTAGTGAGGGGCACAGAATGAGAGGACCTTAGTGGGCAGGTCAATAACAGAGTTTGATTTTCAATCCTGTAAGTCACAGTGAGCAGGGTGACGTATGATGCTGTGGCTCTGCAAGTGGATATTATTGCTTGAGTTTGGGTTTACAACTCTCCAGGGGTCTGATAGGTTGTTCTCAGTTAAAAACTGTGAATTATCTTTGCAGTGTTAGATGTCACCTAACCTGACATACCTAGAGACAGAGCATGTCCAAAACAAAACAAGCCCCCCAGCAGTGGCGTATGAGGATTGAAATTGAGATATCTATTGCCAATACAGTCCAAATACTATAAGCATAAAATATAATCTTAAACAGACTTGAAAACGTAAGATAGAAAACCCAGGAAATGGTGTTAAAAAGTGGCCCTGGATAAGCATAGTAAACCTTAATACAATAATAACAATAACAATAAACCAAGGGTATGATGTTAAACAGTAATAAACAAATTAAAAGTTACTAATTTAATTTCTTCCACACATACATACATATACATGTATAATTGTAATATAAACAGAAAGTGGCTGAGAAGGGAAAAGGATGAATAATTACGGTACCAGTATCATTGTAAGCAGATCAGACAGCAGGTAAGGTCTTCTTTGTTATGTCTTGACATAATGCAACTCATGACTGTATTTCAGAAAAGTGTCTGGCTCAGTTTTCTAAGTTCTTTTTCTGCTTCCTCCATAGTGGTAAAGATATAATGGTTGTCTTGAATGTCCACTTTCAGTTTGGAAGGATACAAGAGGCTGTATCTGATCTCGGCTTTCCGTAAGCGCTGTTTAATGTTGTGATAGATAGATAGATAGATAGATAGATAGATAGATAGATAGATAGATAGATAGATAGATAGATAGATAGATAGATAGATAGATAGATAGATAGATAGATAGATAGATAGATAGATAGATAGATAGATACTTTATTAATCAAAAAGGGGAAATTCATATACTCCAGTAGCAGCATACTGATACAAAAAACAATATTAAATTAAAGAGTGATAACAATGCAGGTAAAAACAGACCATAAGTTTGTATAATGTTAAATGTTAGCGTTTACCCCAACCCGGGTGGAATTGAAGAGTCACATAGTTTGGGGGAGGAACGATCTCCTCAGTCTGTCAGTGGAGCAGGACGGTGACAGCAGTCTGTCGCTGAAGCTGCTCTTCTGTCTGGAGATGATCCTGTTTAGTGGATGCAGTGGATTCTCCATAACTGATAGGAGCCTGCTAAGCGCCCTTCGCTCTTCCACAGATTTCAAGCTGTCCAGCTCCATGCCAACAATAGAGCCTGCCTTCCTCACCAGTTTGTCCAGGCGTGAGGCGTCCTTCTACTGCCTCCCCAGCACACCACCGTGTAGAAGAGGGCGCTCGCCACAACCGTCCAATAGAACATCTGCAGCATCTTATTGCAGATTTTGAAGGATGCCAGCCTTCTAAGGAAGTATAGTTGGCTCTGTCCTTTCTTACACAGAGCATCAGTATTGGCAGTCCAGTCTAATTTATTATCCAGCGGCACTCCCAGGTATTTATAGGTCTGCACCATCTGCACACAGTCACCTCTGATGATCACGGGGTCCATGAGGGATCTGGGCCTCCTAAAATCCACCACCATCTCCTTGGTTTTGCTGGTGTTCAGTTGTAGATGGTTTGAGTCGCACCATTTAAGAAAGTCCTTGATTAGGTTCCTATACTCCTCCTCCTGCCCACTCCTGATGCAGCCCACAATAGCAGTGTCATCAGCGAACCTTTGCACGTGGCAGGACTCCGAGTTGTATTGGAAGTCCGATGTATATAGGCTGAACAGGACCGGAGAAAGTACAGTCCCCAATGGTGCTCCTGTGTTGCTGACCACAATGTCAGACCTGCAGTTCCCGAGACGCACATACTGAGGTCTGTCTATAAGATAGTCCACGATCCATGCCACCAGGTATGAATCTACTCCCATCTCTGTCAGCTTGTCCCTAAGGAGCAGAGGTTGGATGGTGTTGAAGGCGCTAGAGAAGTCTAGAAACATAATTCTTACAGCACCACTGCCTCTGTCCAAGTGAGAGAGGGATCGGTGTAGCATATAGATGATGGCATCCTCTGCTCCCACCTTCTCCTGATATGCAAACTGCAGAGGGTCGAGGGTGTGTTGAACCTGTGGCCTCAGGTGGTGAAGCAGCAGCCTCTCCATGGTCTTCATCACATGTGATGTCAGAGCAACAGGCCGGAAGTCATTCAGCTCACTAGGACGTGATACCTTTGGGACTGGGGTGATGCAAGATGTTTTCCAAAGCCTTGGGACTCTCCCCTGTTCCAGGCTCAGGTTGAAGATGCGCTGTAGAGGACCCCCCAGCTCCGATGCACAGACCTTCAGCAGTCATGGCGATACTCCATCTGGACCCGCTGCTTTGCTGGTACGAAGTCTCCTCAGCTCTCTGCTCACCTAAGCTGTTGTAATTATGGGTGGGGATGTCTCTCCTATGCTGGTATCAGCAGAAGGATGTGTGGAGGGTGCAGTACTCCGAGGTGAGAGTGAGAGTGGGTTAGGATGGTCAAACCTGTTAAAGAAGTTGTTCATTTGGTTTGGTGGCACCCCGCTTCGAGCTGCAGCCAGTGATGATCTTCATCTTAACCCACACTTCCTTCATGCTGTTATTCTGCAACTTCTGCTCCAGCTTTCTCCTGTACTGCTCCTTCGCCGCCCTGAGCTGGACTCGGAGTTCCTTCTGCACGCGCTTGAGCTCATGCTGATCACCGCCTTTAAAAACCCTTTTCTTCTGGTTATAAAGGCCCTTGATGTCACTTGTAATCCATGGCTTGTTGTTAGCATAGCAGCGTACAGTTCTTACTGGAACTACAATGTCCATACAGAAGTTGATGTAGTCAGTAGTGCAGTCAACAACCTCCTCAATGTTCTCACTATGTGATCCCTGCAGGATATCCCAGTCTGTAGTTCCAGTCTCTCAGAGCCTGCTCTGCCTCAGGGGTCCACTTCCTGAATGAGCGTGTGGTTGTAGGTAGGACTCTCACTCTTGGTGTGTAGTGAGGCTGAAGCAGCACCAGGTTATGATCTGCTTTCCCAAGCGCAGGCAGCGGGGTGGCGCTGTATGCGTCTTTAACGTTTGCATACAGTAAATCAATACTCTTATTTCCCCGGGTGTTACAGTCCACATACTGGGAGAAGGCAGGTAATGTTTTGTTCAGCGTCACATGGTTAAAATCTACAGCGTTTAGCACAAGCGCCTCAGGGTGCTGCGTTTGTAACTTAGCAACAGCAGAATGGATGATGTCACTCGCTGACTCCTCGTCTGCCCGAGGAGGAATGTAAACGATAACAACAATGACGTGTCCAAACTCTCTGGGCAAGTAATAGGGATGCAAACTTACAGCCAACAGTTCGATGTCCCTGCAGCAAGTGGAGACTTTGTCGTTTACATGTCCAGAGTTACACCACCGTGTATTAACATAGAGAGCGAGTCCTCCTCATTTGTGCTTCCCACAGGTACTTGCGTCTCTGTCCGCTCTAACTGTGCTAAACCCGGGTAGCTCCACGTTAGCATCTGGGATGGTGGTAGTTAGCCACGTTTCGCAAAAGCACAACAAACTGCATTCTCTGTAGGTTCTGACATTTTTCACCAGCGCAGCCAGTTCGTCGATCTTAGAGATTGAGTTCACATTTCCCAGAATCACAGAAGGCACCGAAGGCTTAAAACGCTACTTTCTCACAAGCCGCTTCATTTTTAGCTTAGTGCCGGCTCTGCTGCCATGTTACTGCTTTCTTACCTCGTTGGGTAAATAGGGAACCACACCGACACTGGCATTTGTTCTCAGCGCTCGAAGTTGAGTACTTGAATAGACGAGTCTTGGCGTGTAAAAATCCATGCGCACGTTGTAAAAGTAAGTATTTCCAGGGAAGGAATCCACATAAAATAAAGTGATAGGAGTGATCAATAAAAAACAGAAAAATAAAAGTAGAAAAATAAAGTCGTACACGGAGCTGCTGAAAAGGCTGCCATTCAAAGGCATGCTTAGCAACTGTTGAGTATGAGAAATCAGGGAAGATACAAATGTGGTTATTTACAAATATAATCTCTTGTTTCTGTCTGAGAAGTGACATTAAATTAAATTTAGATTGTAATTTCTCGAAGTGCACGACAAGAGTCCTAGGTTTAGAGGCATTTAAAGTCCTCTCCAGTTATTTTTGAGAATAGTACAGCTACAAATTTCAATGGGTTTAGACTTTCATAATTCATAGGTAGACCTTCGATTCTAATATTATTCCTTCTGCATCCATCTTCCAGAGCAGTAAGTCTGTCTCTGAGTTTTTTGCATTCGGAATTTGCAGCTGTTGCTTTTCCATCAGCAGTGGATGCCAGATGTTCGGCTATTTCAATTTGAGTCAAGAATGTCTACTTAACGTCTTCCAGCTGATTGACAAGTGCTCTCAACTTATTCTCAAACTTAGATGTATTTTCCTGAATGTGTTCCTCAATTTTTTCCAGGATACCTTTAAAGGCCACCTCAAAATGATTATATACACGTTTCTCCAAGTCTTTATTATCCTGCCACAGCTCCCTCAGCTGTAGCCGCAGCTTCTCGTTTGTCTTGAGCATACCATTTCTTTCTTTCTTTATATCTTAATATCTTTCTTGAAGACATTGATTCTGAATTTTTGATGAGCTCATTTATGGCCGTGGCCATTGTACTGATCATTACCTTCAGTTCAGACAGACTGTTTTGGCTTTCATGCTCCGCAGATGAAGCGGCAAGCCCTATTACAGCCGATGTTCCCGGCTCGCAAGGAGTAGATTAAAGCGTAGACTGCAAGGCCATTTCCGGTTTCAAGTGATCTTCTGGAATCGGCGAGGTATCGTGACCTGCATCACTTGCACAATTTCTCTCATTTTCGCTCTCAACTGGATACAATGTAGTGTAGTGGGGTCCTGGGAAGTCTGTGCTTTTGCCTGTCTGTTCCAGGTCAATCTCTGAATGGCCATACCTTGAAGTTGGACTTGGACTTGATACCTGTCTAGTCTTGGATGTAGCTTTAGATTTTGTTTCTTTCTGAGCCCCTTTCTTGATGCTCATGTTTATATATGCTTACATATACTGTAATAGAACCTCCTCGGTTGGGTAAATGCAGGATACCTTGGGATAATAAGAAATAAGAGAAAAAATAACTGTTGCTAACAGAGCTCCACTTCAGGCGTCCATCTCTCGTACCGGACGAGACCGAGTACCATTTCTAACAGCCGTAACACTCTACCAAATCATCTCTGCTTTTCCAAGACCTTAAATATGGCCTGATTAAATGTTAGAACATTAACCAACAAGATGTTTTATATCAGCGATCTTTGTAGTTATAGGAAAATCGACTTTTTTACATTAAGTGAAACATAGTTTAGCTCTGATGGTGCGATTGTTTTAATAGAATCTGCACCTCCAAATTACAGCTTTACGCATGTGGTTTGCCAAGGCAAGAAAGGCTGCAGTTTAGCAAATATTTCTTCAATACAGTTAAAGTTTAGAGATGCCAGCTTTGGTATATTTGTGTCTTTTGAGTATTTTGCCGTTGTTATTCAAGGAGTTTCTCAGTCTCTAGTGTTGTCCATGTATAGACCTCCTAAGTATGACATGTCTTCCTCTGAGAAATTCACTGAGGGTTCTCATGGAGCGCAAAAGCGAATATCGGCAGAGTTTCTTTGCAGCCTTTGTCGATTGTTGGTGAAGAAAGGTTCACTGATCTTGGCTTTGCTGACGATGCTGTGATCTTTGCGGAGTCAATGGAGGCTCTGATCGGGGCGCTCGAGAGACTGAGTGGGTCCAGTGGCTGTGGGGCATCTGTTGGTGAAGAGAGATTCACGGATCTCGACTTTGCTGATGATGCTGTGATCTTTGTGGAGTCAATGGAGGCTCTGATCGGGGCACTCAAGAGACTGAATGAGAAGTCTGAGTGTCTGGGCTTGCGATGGTCCTGATAAAAACCAAAGAGCCAGGCCTTTAATGACCTCTTGGGCATGGCCATCAGCAGTGTGTCTGTTTGCGGAGAGAGTGTCGACCTCATCGAGAGGGTTACTTACCTTGGCAGTGACATTCATGTCTCTGGTGGCTCTTCCTATGAAGTCAGTAGACGGATTGGAAGAGCATAGGGGGGTCATGAGGTCACTTGAAAGGGGTGTGTGGCGCTCCCGATATCTATGCAAAAGGATGAAGGTCCAAGTCTTTAGAGTCCTGGTGCTTCCTGTCTTGCAATATGGTTGCGAGACATGGACGCTACCCAGTGACCTGAGACGAAGACTGGACTCCTTTGGTACTGTGTCTCTCCGGAAAATCCTTGGGTACTGTTGGTTTGACTTTGTGTTGCTCATGGAGTCCTGAATGAGGCACATGACCTGCATGGTGAGGGAGCATCAGTTACGGCACTGCGGCAATGTAACGTGATTCCCCGAGGGTGATCCAGCTTGTAAGATCCTCATCGTTGGGGACCCATGTGGCTGGACCAGGCCAAGGGGTCGCCCACATAACACCTAGCTGCGGCAGATGGAGGGTCATTTCCGGAGGGTGGGACTGGACCACGTTTCTGCCTGGGGTGTTGCTAACTGGGATCCTGAGTTGTTTCGTTGTGTAGTGGGAGCGGCAACGCACTGTACCAGTGTAGGCTCCCAACTTGACATGACTTGACATTAGGCTTAAAAGTCAAGGAGGAGATAAAGAATTTAAAGGTAATTATTGACTGTGACCTAAATTTAAATTCACATATTAATCAGATCACTAGGACAACATTTTTTCACTTAAGAAATATAGAAAAAGTTAGACCTCTTATAACACTGCAAGATGCTGAAAAATGAGTTCACGCTTTTGTTTTCAGTCAACTAGATTACTGTAATGCACTCCTCTCAGGACTACCTAAGAAAGACATCAATCGATTACAGTTAGTGCAGAATGGAGAATGCAGAATCTTAACTAGGAAAATAAATCCAAGCACATCACACCAGTTTTGATGTCACTACGCTGGTTACCTGTTCCATTTGTAATTGACTTTAAAATACTGCTTAGGCTTTACAATGTTTTAAATAATCTGCTCCATCCAATATCTCTGAATGCCTGTCATCTTACACTCCAAATCGTAACCTTAGATCTTCAAATGAGTGTCTGCTTAGAATTCCAAGAGCTAAACTTAAAAGAAGTGGTGAGGTGTCCTTCTGCTGTTATGTACCTAAAATTTGGAATAGCTGACCAATAGAAATTAGCCAGGCTAATACAGTGGAGCGTTTTATAAAACTACTAAAAACTCATTATTTTAACATGGCTTTCTCATAGCTACATTTTACTCTACTCCTGATAAACTATATATGCAATGAAATATCATTTTTATCATGGCTACACAATCTGCACTAACCCCTACTATTCTCTGCTGTTCTTTTTCTGGTTTTCTGAGGTGGCGATCTGCACAAGCACTACCTGATCAAAGCACCATGCAGTCCTTACATTGATGGATTGAAGGCCAGATGTCCGCATGACCATCATCATCTAATTCTTTCACGTGAAGCCCGAAAACCATGAGGACTGATTGAGATCATTTATTTTAGGTAGAATGCCTAGAGGAGGCTGGGTGGTCTCGTGGCCGTGGAACCCCTGCAGATTTTGTTTTTTTCTCCAGCCTTCTGGAGTTTTTTTTTGTTTTGTTTAATCTGTCCTCCTGGCCATCAGACCTTACTTTATTCTTTGTTACTTAGTATTGCCTAATCTTATTTTTATCTTGTAAAGCCCTTTGAGCTATACAATTTGTATGAAAATGTGCTATACTGTATTAATAAATGTCATCATTGTTGTTGTTATTTGTCAATATTTCTCTCCAACTGTCTTTTATCCTTCCTAATATCCTTTTAACCATAACTGTCATGCTTTCATATGCCCTATGGGTAGTACTGGAGTTACTAGTCTTATATGTTTTATGATGTTTTTTTCATATAGATAGATAGGAGGTTTAAGAGCCATTTGGTAGTTAAGTTATATAAACGTTTGCCTATATATTAGTGCGTAGTATATGGGAGGTTCTTATAACCCCCACAAGCTGAATTGAATTAGTATATTCTAACTATTTCTTGTTCCTCAGTTATTGACCTGCCTTGCTGTAGGTAAGGCATGGAGGGCACATGGTTTCAAACCGTGCCTTAACATGCTCAGTTGT
Source organism: Erpetoichthys calabaricus (assembly GCF_900747795.2). Classification (NCBI taxonomy): domain Eukaryota; kingdom Metazoa; phylum Chordata; class Cladistia; order Polypteriformes; family Polypteridae; genus Erpetoichthys; species Erpetoichthys calabaricus. The sequence goes on along the minus strand of NC_041395.2, from coordinate 3,648,535 downwards.
ATGTGCAGTGCCATACGTTTGAAACATACTAAATTTGAAATAAAACATTGAGAAATAACTGATCCTTCAGTATAAAAACAATTGAAGTTTAACAAGCAGAAACATTTTTCCTTTTTTTGCCTTTTATTCTATGCGTTTAACAACTCTTCTCTATTCTTGTATGGACTGTTTGCTTTGAATTTTCACTGCAACTTTTTAAAACAAATCTTTCTGGACTGACACTGTTTGTTTTCAAATAATATTGCATTAGTGTGATGATGTTTTCTGATTGGTACTATTCAGGTCATACAATGATTTCTTCAAAATGTCACATATATTTGTCTCTTTCTTTTTTGCCCAGTGCTGCGTTGACATTACGCACCAAAAGGCGTCAGCTTATTCAGTGCGCGCAGGAACACGCGGGTGGCCGGTTGCTGTGTGCTATAACAAGTTTGACCTGGTGGCGATGAACGCACATGTACTGTACAAGGCATGCACGGGGGCCACTGGGAAAAGAAGAGCGTTCATGGCTCACCTTGCAGAGGAACTTTGTCATCGCTTCTTACTAGAAAAGGTAATGGAAAAAGAAAAGGAGGATGCAACATCGACAAGCTTATGTTCCAAGACCACCGCGTCCCCCAGTAAAGCAAACTCAGTCAGTGTCAGGTGCCCCTTCAATGTAATAGGAACCACAGCACATTGCAACAGGTACACATGTAATAAATGTAGGAAGGACAGTCCTTGGGTGTGTGTGAACTGTTAACATTTGAATTTGATGATTGCATATAGCGCTGAACTGACCTCTCTGTTGTATTCTTTCCTCTGGATATCCTGGAGTACAAAAGAAACAGCAGCATACAGCAACATGTGGGGATTGGCAAGATCGGGGAAAAAAAAGAAACACGGTCACTGATTACAAGCGCAAGATGTTATGCGAATGAATATGAATAATATGAATAATGTTTCATTCGTGTCACAATGCTTTCCAAAATGTACTATACAGGTCATAAAATGAGTTATTCCAAATATCATATATACATATGTCTCTGTTTTTTGTCAGTGCGACTTTGACATCATGGACCATAAGGTGCACACTAATTCTGCGTGAGTAGGAACACTCGATAAAACTGAATAAAAAAAAATCAAGTGACGGCTGAGATACGAAGAAGGCAGATTCACCAGTGTTTTTGTGTCAGCTTTTATCCCTCCAGATCAGAGAATTTTCAGTTCCATTGTCTCAAAACACCACTCACATCGACAGTTATTCCCAGTTTCAGATAAAAACTAACTACGTCATATCTGGAGTGGATGGGTGTTGTATTGTGATTGTGACTGAGAGAATAAAAGTGAAAAAAAAGGCACAAATCAAATATATGTTTTTATTATATAATATGGGTTGGAAAATGGATGGATGGATTATATAATATTAACAATAAGAGCAGCTCACTACTCAAAACGGTAAATTTGGGGGGAAGCTGGTTTCGAACTCACGACCTCTGGATTATAAGTCAGCAGTTCATACCGCTGCAACACGGAAGCTGTTGTATTACACTTGTATCTTTTGTGAAAGTGTTTATTTGATATTTGGCCATTAGCCTTCACACATTATACAGTTCATGTCTACATTTTGTCGTTTATTACTAAAACATGAAAACATTTCTGTTTTAATGATGTGTTTACATAGATTGCTGTAGACATGAAACACACATGAAATTATTTACTCTATACAGTTCTAGGTAGCTCACTCCCAGATAATCAAGGCTTGAACTGGAAGAACTTCTTGCCCATTCTGAGGCGGCGGGGGGATGGGATAGCAGGCTGTTTGCTGCTTGGGCTTATCGACACATTTACAAGACAAAAGATGCTGACGGAGAGGTGTGAAGGGATTTAAGGTGGGCCGGGTTTTACAGGAAATTGTACAACTTTTAAACTAAAATGGATTATGAGTAGTATTAATGGGAATTTTGAGTATACAGTAGATGTCCACCTGCCTTGAACCCAATGCTTGCCGGTATACGCTTCAGCTTCCCAGCAACTCTGCTCAGTATAAAGCAGATTTAGAAAATGGATGGAGTGAGGATAATAATTCTTACTACATGTTAATTATTTTTGCTTATTTACATTGTTTACTTAAGCATTACATTTCATGTTTTTCATTAATTGCATGCTGAAGCTTCAGTATTTTTTTTTGGTCATTGCCATAGCCCAACAATAAAGTAACACTGAATCACGTTTTAGTTCAACTTATAGAAAAAAGCAATGATGTTTACAGTGAGTTAAATGAGTAAAGAGTAGAGAAAAGCCAAGCAAAATGACACCTTTTATTGCCAATAAAAGGTGTCATTTTGCTTGGCTTTTCTCTACATTCATAATGGCTAACACGGTACAACACCCTAGTACTATGAGTAAAGAGTGTAATATATACTAAAATGTGTGCATGCCTTACAGAAATACACCCCCCACACACACACACAAATCTTTGAGTCAGGAGGTCAGGAATCAGACTAACAGTTTTGAGAAGTACAAGACAATGGAATATACTGTAAATCTTTGTTTAATAGAACATTTCTGTAAAATACCAATGAACATATTTTTTTGTTTTATGAGGAGATGTGTCATGAGATTTTGAGTAGTGTGAGTGATGTTCACACCTAAATGCTGCTTGTCAGGAAATATACAGCATGAAACACAAACATTCGCAACATTTAGCTGTCATAAGTTCGTTATGCTCAAGTCAATGAATGTTTGTATGTAGTGCATGAGACAAAAATCAAGATACATTTTATGTACTGTTGCAATCTGAGAAAGAGATTACTGGCAAAGTGAATCAAGTTCTTTAACTATTATCACAACAGAGTGTATTAATTTCAGTGTGCAGTATACGCATTTAAGGATATTGTGTATGAGACAAAAAAAGGAGTATGTACTATGAAGAATGAATTCAGTCACATAGAGCACCTTATAGAATAAAAATAATATTGTGAACTATATGTACAGTCAGTGTAGGCACTGGCATTTTTGGTACCCTAGTTGAAGAAGTAAATATTGTGCCCTTATGTTGGAATTTTGACGGTGATGTTTCCACGAGTGCAAGTCTTTTCCATGCATTGGGTTAAGGGTATAATAAATCAAGTGGGGTAGAGCTGGGTATCCCTTGTTGTTAAACATGTGTATTGGACTCACCTATGATGAGTAATGGGGTTGCCAGCTCTGTGTACGGTGCCACCCACCCTCTTCTGAGGTGCACTAGCGTCGTCAGTCACAGCTTATTGTCTTGGGAATGAGGAACTCTAACTCCTCCTGTATTCATAGCACATCTCAAGTGTTAAGTTAACCACATGTTACTTCAGCTTTAATGAACCTTCCTCCTTCCACTTCGCAGCTCACATTGTATGTGATGTTGTCCTTTGCCCTTGAAACATCTTCTCTTATTCACTCTTCCATCATCATTATTAGTAAGTGGCAGTTTTGTGCTGTCAGCATCTGACTGGCAGCCACACTTGTCTGTGCTGAGTGGAAAAAAGATGGGGTGCCTTAAAATCTCCTACTCACTATGGCATAATTATTGATGAATACTGACATCTTGAAAAAAAAAACATGGGTCAGCTTCCTTTTTGTTTTTCTATAACATCACCAAATTACAATTTTTGAGATTTAGTTTTCCTATGGCGGCAGTTTACCCCTAAATACTGATATAATGAAATGTCCTGTTTTAGCAGGTACCTACTGCCTTAGATGAACCATCTTACTGAACTTCAGGTTTTAAATTAAACAGGAAAGAGGGTTTTCTTGATATATATATATATAGATACTCCTGGCATTAAATCGAGCAATTTTAATTTGTTATTTACACTACTATGGCACTTTAACTTTGGGCAAGAAGTTAAGTTACGATGTCAATTTGATACTACACTACTGCTTGTCCCTTCATGTGAAATTATAAACCCAAACTGTCCTTCACTCCCTGCTCCCCAATCCTCCACTAACCTACTCATATGCCTCCCCAACACACTGGCATCTCTTGTGTTCAAATATTACCTACCAAAGCAGCTCAGGTCCTATTTGTTTCAAAATGAGTCCCAATGCCCTATAACATTATGCCCTTCTATCCTACACCAAGATTTGAGCTGTGAGTTAAGCTTTCTAATCTCTTCAAATATACCTGGACTGGCATGTAGCACCTGCAGAACACTGAAGATGACTACCTTGTCAGTTTTCCACCATAGTCTTGTATCTAACACTTTAAATCTGGAGAGCAGAAATGATTGCCTGCCCTTATTTGTGACATTTGGCCCAACATAAACAATGGCAACTGGATTCACCCCAGCTTTGGCAAAGGCTTATAAACTCTTCAAGGGAGGTCTCAACATGTGCACCCAGAAGGCAGTACACTGTATGATACTCTCTGTCTCTGGGATACATCTACATTTCAGTCCCCCTAATGAATGTCCTCAACTAGCTCATTGTCCTTACCTATTACCTCAGAGTTATCAGAAACACCATCCAGCTGCACCAGGTCCTGATGCCCCCAAACAGCAAGCACCTCTTGCCTTACATTCATGTCTGCCTGTGACCCACCTATTTTTATCTCTCTGATCTCCTCTTGTGCCTCTTTGGAGGTGTATGATTTCTCCCTAAAGAACATCTGGACAAGATCCACCAATTCTTTATTACAACACATACCAGACACCACCTCCTCTTCCAGTTAAGCCACATTATGTAAGAATAATTACTGCATGGAATCATCTGGTGGGTTTTAACTGACTGTATTTGTAACAGCATGCTGTGCACTGGCCTGTAATTATAAATATAATTTAAACATCTAACGTGACATTCTTTCAAGAATAAGTTAATTGAATTCACATTTTCCCTGACTTAGACATTTCTCCAGTTTTTGATGATACTCGTGGCTGCTATCTCCATCTATAAATACTTCACACTACACATGAATGTCAGTCGGTCAAACTTACCCCCATGTTCTATAACTTTCTGTACACTCCAGCAGCAGTTTGTAGCCAAGGATGAAGAGAAGGAGGTCCTGCATTTTCAAATCTGAATACGTCTCCTTGATTGCTTCATTCACTACGTAGGTCACTGCACGGCTCTGGTACGGGTCAATGTGCTCGTCCTCCAGGCAGAACTCAAAATCGATGGCCTCCAAAACCTGAGCACACGCCTTAGTTGACTGGGCCTCATATAAACACTGAAAGGCAAACAAAATCCGTTCCTCTCCTCCAATGTCCTCTTCAGCTGACTGAATGAGCTTGATTATGTTGCGGATTAGAGACTCTGAGATGGCTTCAGGTGAGTTTTCCTGAAATAAATTTGCCATTAATTTGAAATTCTTTTTGGCAAAAAGTCCACTCAGGAAATAAATCACATACTTCAGGTGACTTTCACCCACAGTCAGGCTGCGCTGAAATATGTTGCTGATGTCGTTTTTATTTTCCAAAATCCAAACAGCAGCAAAAAACTCCTGCATTGTGTTATGGAGAAAGGCAAAGCAGGTTTTTTTGGAGGTAAGCGTCTCGTCAATGCTGGTGGAACCTAAGAAACAACATTTGATGGATTGACAAGGAATTTCTTCCAGATGATGATCAATTAGATTCACACTTTTGCTCAAAATGGCATTGAAAGCTTTTTTGGCTAGTATCATTATCTCCTCTTTATTTTCTGCAATGTACTTATTAACCTTTCCCTTCTTAGAATGTGTCACCTTCAACATGTGCCAACCAACACAATGGCGGAATATGTGCACATAGAGCTCAGTCACCGTACTTGGAGTGCTCACAGAGGAGATTTTCTGTTGTAACTTCATGCAGCCTTCATTCAACATGTAGCACACGACTATGAATGCATACTGCGGGACATGACAGAGACTGAAGACGTTGATGTTCTTCTCATACAAAATCACAACTTCCTCACGTATGGGTTGGCCTTCAAGTGTAGTCTTGAAATATTCAGAAATTGATTTTTCACCAAATCCACGTACTTCCACTCTACAGTCTGCCCAGTCTGGTAGCTCATGATCTTCTACAGAAGGTCGACAAGTAACGATGATCTTTGCTTTTTTCAAATCATATTTTTTTAATATTCTATCAATAGCTCTTTCAATCTTCTGATCCTGGGACGTCTGCTGTATTTCATCAATACTATCAAATATGATGAGCATATTGGCATTTCCATTCTCAATATCTCTTAAAAGATCACGTTCAATTGTTCTGTCTGGTTTACAGTAACAGAACAGTAAGGACCTCAGATCTGCAGAGTCTCTAACATGGCGCACTATTTCTGCATCCAAATAAAAGATATAGAGTGCATCATCATCATTGCTTTCAGCCCACAGATTCAGTAACTGGAGGACACAGAAGGTTTTCCCAATTCCAGGCTTCCCCACCAGTAGGATCTTCTTTTCTTTCATGGTCAGCAGGTCCTCAATGTTAATTAGCTTGTCTTCTTTAGGAATGTACCTTTTACATTTCTGTTTACGTGACTCTTTGTATTTGTTTTCAGGGTAAACTTCAGACACGTCACTCACCAGAACAAGTGGTGTGTATTTAAACTGAAGCCCCTTCACATATTTGGCCAGTAGTACTCTGCTGTTTTTCCATTTTGATTCCACAATTTCTCTTGCTTCTAACTTAAGTTGTGCTCTGTAAGGTCCTGAACCTAAAAATAAAAAACACCAAAATTAATTTAACTATTAGGGACGATACTTGACAAGCCTCGTTTCACAATGGCTTCATCTTTGAGACTATCCAGGCTACCTAAAGGGCAGTCGAGGACCTTGTTCTGAATCAAAAGCCACACAAACTCATGACCACGCACAGAGTTTATGAGGTCATTTAAAATGGACAGTTGACTGGAGTGCATTTGAACTATGGGAGAATCATGGAAAAATGAATCGTCACAAAGAACAAACTCCAGGCCGATCCAGAGACATTTATATACTTCAGTAAAGTTGCATCCAGTGTGGTGGTTTATAAAGAATAAGGGCTAATGAATGAAGCACCTATTGCAATAGCCAATGTCTGTCTGTCTGTCTGTCTGTCTGTCTGTCTGTCCGTCTGTCCACATAAAACAGCTCGGCCCCACATCGACCAATTTAGTTGAAAAGTGGCACACTTTGCTCTTCAAAGCAATTTATCCACACAGTTCAATTTATTGAATTACTAGCAAAATACCCGCACTTCGCAGCGGTGAAGTACTGCTTTAACATTTTTATTAAGAAGAAAAGTAAACCTTTTTAAACTGAGGGAAAATATACCAATAATTATTTAGTTCGCAAGAAAAGGATAGTATTATCATGATGTTCTCCGATCATAAGCCGGTATGAATAGAAGTTTGCTGCAAAGACGGTTTTCTTCAAAGGTAACTTACTGGCAGCATGAACTTGAGGTATAGACACAGAATAGCCGTCTTCACCATAGCAGAACATGAGGGGATATTGAAGTGCATCATAGGATCTGTGGGTTTCCTTAATGTGTTGCAGTTTATTGTCTCTGCTTTTCAAGACAATATCCCTATTCTCGAACGTTTGCTCAACGATAACAACACCAACTTGACGTACTGCAGGTTTATTAAACCTGCCTTTGTGTGCATTTAATGTTTTTTTGTTGGCGTGAATGACAACTTTGAAGTCTTTGTCTTCATCTGAAATATTGTTGATTGCGTAGTGGAAGTCTTGGATGTAAGTGTTACAATCATGCAGCACTTTATGTAATTGCTGCACCAGGGGCGTGTTAACTCCAGAAACATTAGCGCACCGCATTTGTGCTTCCTTTTCATCATCCCCGACGAAATACATTTGCAAAAATTTGTGTTCCTCAGTCGGCATAGGTAAAAGACTACCAATCAAGTGATACACTTGTCCCTGGACTTTAAATGAAGGCATAAAATTTCCCTCAACGATTTGGTTAGCACCAAATGATGTCATCTGAAATGCGCTGTTGTACTTTCGAATGTTGTTCAAGAAATGCTCACTTTGAGGATGTTCGCCATTTAACAGGCCTTCAAGAAGGCCAGGAAGCTTATGTAAAGGAGTGAGAGAGACTTTACCACTGTTACAGCACAAACCAGGAGACTCACATTTCCACCTATGAGCTTGACAATACTCACTGAACATCCATGGATCCAATGTGTACTGTTTTGTCAGATTCATAATGTATGCTTGGGTTGTACGCAAATCCACAATCGGCTTTTTTGAGCCAAACCTGTTGTTTTCGTATAAGACGCTTTCATTATTGGGATCGTACCTAGAAACAAAAGCTCTATTAACTTGTGGATTTGCCTTCAAATATTTAGCAGCAGCATGTCTATGAACTTGTGGATTTTTCTGTGAGTATTTGGTGGCAGCGTCACGAAGTTGTTTCCGTCTAGCTGCATCAGAAAATGTACCACGACGTCTGACACGCCTCCTTTTTACTGTTTTCTCACAGCTTGGATTGCTGCTGTCATAATCGGTTTGAGTTTCATGGTTTGTTTCAATTACGTTAGTATTTGCAGGACTTGTTGTGTTGAAGTGACATTCAGCATCTGTCAAGCGTTGTAAGCATACAACCGGTTTCATCAATAACTTCGCATCCAGCTTTTGAGAGTTGAAACATTCATAAACATCAAAGTGTCCACTACTCAAATCATCACCTGTGAATCTAAGATATTTAAGAGGCATTGGCGGTTGTCCAAAGGTGTAAAATATTTGGCCATTTTGGTACACTTGAAAGCGACAACCGAACAATTCAGCGGCAACCATCAACTCACATGCAGAACCATAGGTGAAGGGCTTAAGCATTTCACTCTTCTAGTGCTCCTGTGTAGTATAATTATCTCCTGTACCGTCATCAGTCCAAACCTTGAACCGGTCCCAGTCATTCAATACATAAGGCACAATGTTCTTCCGGATATCAAGAGTGAGCCTAATATGGCCGTGCAATATGTAACACAGAGAATGGAAAAGGCAGGTGCCATCTCCGGGCATGGAAACCACTCGGTAAGTGACAGTTCTCTGATCGATGGTGATCACCTCGATAGACATGTTAATGGGGGTACGGTTGGAACGATAAAGGAAATGGGTACCTGAACAATGTAAACTAAGTCTAAAATACCTACACAATAACTATAATCGTAATAAACAAACAATAAAACAGCAGAGAAGCCGTGGATTAAATAAAAAGGCTGCAGTTATCAGCAGGGAGACGTGAATACCGTGGCAAAGTCTTATATAGGCAGGCAGCCAACTAAGTGGGAGGTGTGGGGATGGGGGACCCAACGCCGCCTCACTCGGCGACCAAGCTGCAGGCTATGGACGTATATATGTACGTAAGTAGGATTCAGTTAGGGTTGGGAACCCACGTACCAAATTTCTTGAAGATGGGCCCATAAGTAACAAAGACCATTGGAAAGTTCAATATGGCGGCCGACATTGGCATCATACCACCGAAATAAGTATGTACATCGGTTTCGGTTAGTGCAGGGAAGCCACCTACCAAATTTCGTGAAGATGGGGCCATAAATAACAAAGTTTAACATGGCGGACGTTGTCGACTGTTATGACCGTTACACGTAGAATTTCGAAATGAAACCTGCTTAATTTTTGTAAGTAAGCTGTAAGGAATGAGCCTGCCAAATTTCAGCCTTCTACCTACACGGGAAGTTGGAGAATTAGTGATGAGTGAGTCAGTGAGGGCTTTGCCTTTTATTAGTATAGATGTCAAACGGATTGCTCTTGTTTTGGTGTTTCCAAATTTCCCATTGAAAAGCATTGGCAAATTTGTAAACTCATTCATCTTAAAATGGAGAAACATTCTGTGAAACCTCAACTATGAATTAGTTTGCTGTTTCCAATGTAACTTGAGATTGGTTACTTGAGCTTGAATATTTTGTAGGTTTTCCTCTTTTACTCATCTGACAGCCCCTCGGATGCCCAATGCAAGTCAGTCAGACTACATGGAGGCAGCGTGTGTACACAAGCAGCTCATACAGCAGCGCCCTTCTGCTGCTCCAGAGAAGTACAAAAAAAGTTACTTCTATTTAAATAAATAGAAGTAGAAATCAATTATGTAATTGTATTTAAGACTAAATGGTTTGAACAAAAAGTATCTCCAGATTATTATTGTAAAGAACCAATATTATCAATTTGCATCTACTGTAACTCATTAATAACACATAAAAGGCACAGCTGCTCCAGCTGATATCAATAGGACAGGTTTAGAAAATGGGGGTCTTTAGGATCTTAAGCTCATGGTCACTGGCACCCAGCTACTGATCTTTTAGTCCCAGATATACACAAGCAATCACCTCAAACCCCTGACCTTCTTCTCCATCATACATAAAATAGCCCCTCATCAATGGTAAATGTTTTACTTAGGATAAATGGATGACATGAGCAAAACGTCAAGAGGGACAGACCCCCTCTCTTCAATTTCACATACACATAAAAGTTCTTCAAAACTCCACTCTTCAAATGTTTATCTGTGTGTAACAGCATGTGACTATCACAGAGGGGGCTAAGGATTTGATTTCTGCAAGTGCTAACTAAAAATCCTAAAGATGCATCCAGAAATGGAACTATAGTTGATCTGTGGCCAGAAGATCGGACCACACTGGCCACTAATAGCAAAGATGGAGCAGAATTACAGTTTGCTTGGCGCTAATTACTTAGTAGTATAACACATAACAGACTGAGCATGCATTACGATTTATCCACACTTGAACATCCAGTTTTCCTTCCATGTATCTTCAGACTGGAGATAGATAGATAGATAGATAGATAGATAGATAGATAGATAGATAGATAGATAGATAGATAGATAGATAGATAGATAGATAGATAGATAGATAGATAGATAGATAGATAGATAGATAGATAGATAGATAGATAGATAGATAGATAGATAGATAGATAGATAGATAGATAAACAACAACAACATTTATTTATATAGCACATTTTTATACAAATAATGTAGCTCAAAGTGCTTTACATGATGAAGAAAGAGAAAAACAGAAAAAGTAAGAATTAAAATTAGAGAACACTAATTAACATAGAATAAAAGTAAGGTCCGATGGCCAAAAAACAAAAAAACTCCAGACGGCTGGAGAAAAAAAAAAAATCTGCAGGGGTTCCAGGCCATGAGACCGCCCAGCCCAGGACGGTGACAGCAGTCTGTCTCTGAAGCTGCTCTTCTGTCTGGAGATGATCCTGTTCAGTGGATGCAGTGGATTCTCCATGATTGATAGGCGTCTGCTCAGCGCCCGTCGCTCTGCCACGGATGTCGAACTGTCCAGCTCCATGCCAACAATAGAGCCTGCCTTCCTCACCAGTTTGTCCAGTCGTGAGGCGTCCTTCTTCTTTATGCTGCCTCCCCAGCACACCACCACGTAGAAGAGGGCGCTCACCACAACCGTCTGATAGAACATCTGCAGCATCTTATTGCAGATGTTGAAGGACGGCAGCCTTCTAAGAAAGTACAGTTGGCTCTGTCCTCTCTTGCACAGAGCATCAGTAATAATAATCTTTAAGATTATTATGTTTTTCATTCCTGTCACACAATAAATCAGTTCCTCTGAAGTTCTTGCTTATGTGATGCCGGGGGATTTGGGTACAAAGTAGTTGCACTTTGATAGGTCTGACGCTCCCCACAAATAAAAACACAAGAAGGAAGCACTAAAAGGAAACAGAAGAGGAGTGGCAACAGATAGGAGAAAAAAGAAGAAGATTGAAAGAAAAACAAGTTGGTATGTAATATAATAAATAAATAATAAATAATAGATATAGATAATACAGAAATGATCAGTGTATATTAATAGTTGTTTAAGACATGTGTAAACAATGACAGGTCAGAATGTTTCACAGCAGAAGGATATCAAGAATGTCAAAATACTTCATCAATCTCAGTATGAGATTTTCAGTTCTTCTCTACCCGCACACTCGTCTTTGCAGGACAGTGGCTCGCATGTATAAAAGTTCTGTTTTTAGAGATGGTTGAGGCCGTGCTCAGTTTTACAACCAGCTTTGGAGGGATGATTGTGTTGAAGGCAGAGCTAAAGTCTATGAATAGCATCCTGACATATGTGTCTTTTTTATCCAGATGTGTCAGGGAGAGGTGAAGGGCAGAGCATATGGCATCCTCAGTTGACCTGTTTGAGCGGTATGCAAACTGAAGAGGGTCAAGGGAGGCAGGGACATTCTTCTTTATGTGTGACATGACTAACCTTTCGAAGCACTTCATGATGATTGGCATTGAGTGCAACTGGTCGGTAGTCATTCAAGCATGTCACTGATGAGTTCTTCAGCACTGGTATGGTGGTGGTCGACTTGAAGCATGCTGGGACTGAAGTCTGGCTCAGAGATGTGTTGAAGATGCCTGTGAGGACACCAGCCAGTTGACTGGCACATTCTTTGAGCACACAACAAGATAGGTTTTCAGGTCCTGCAGCATTGCGTGGATTGACTCTGGATAGAGTCCTCCTCACATCTGTTATGGAGAGACAGAGCACCTGGTCAGTGGAGGGAAGTGTTGCTTTCCTCGCAGGCTCTTTCTTCTGTGCCTCAAAGCATGCAAAGAAGTTGTTCAGCTCATCCAGATGGGAGGAAGTTTGTAATTGTCTGAACACCCTGCCACATACGATGTGTGTCTCTGGTGCGGCTGAATTGTTTGTTGATCCTCTGCACGTATGTCCACTTAGCTCTCCTTATGGCACAAGACAGGCAGGACTCTGGACACCCTGAGGGTGGCCTTGTCTCCAGATCTGAAGGCTGCATTTCTGATCTTGAGCAGCTTGTGCACTTCTCTTGGCATCCAGGGCTTTTGGTTGGCTCTTGTGGGAACATCCTTCATATCTTCATTTCTGAATTCTCTGATCTCCTGGCTGATATTACCCTTTCCAATGACAAAGTATTTATTGTTGGTGATTTTAACATTCATGTTTGTTGTCAATTGAAACCTTTGGTTAATGATTTTTTATCACTATTGGACTCGTTTGATTTTATCCAGCATATTAATATGCCAATGTAACAGGTGTATAAAATAAATAGTTTAGTTGTTTGGAGCTTCACCAAATCCTGATAACATTCATTGTTTTGTATGTTTTCTGTTGTGGTCCTGTTATATTTCCCTAATCTGTTTGTTGTGTTATGTTACGTCATCAGTGTGCGTCTCTCTCAGTATTCGTTGTGTTACTGTGAGAGGAGGTAAGCAAGCTGTTATTTCCTGTATGGTAAAATTAATTGAATTATTTTAAATTGTTTGAGTTCATTTTTTTTGTATATGACAGTAATTGTAATATGATTTTTGTTGTATACAGTTGTTCTTTTGAATGCTTTTCTATTAATTTTGGTTGTGTTAATGTGAGCGTTCAGCCTTTCCACGTGGTTTTCTTTTGTTAATAGGAGGAATCACAGAGCTTGAACTGTCAGTTTTTGTGTTCTCTATTTAATATTTCAGGTATGTTATTTTTTTTTATTTGTATATTTAGCTATGCATGGTTATGTATGTCGTTGCAATTTAGATTCGCAGTATTCGTTGTGTTACTGTGAGAGGAGGAGGAATCACAGAGCTTGAACTGTCACTTTTTATGTTCTCTGTTTAATATTTCAGACCATTAATAAAAAAAGAGAAAACATCAAGAACTAAAGGTTGTTTGCAGTATTCTTTCGTGGCGGTTTGTACAGCACGCTGCATATAAATTACAACGCAGAAGCTTAAAGGGTTAACTGAATCCAGAGGCCAGGAGGCAGCAGTATGGCGCGTGTGGTGGAGACCGGTTACATTGGTGCCGTGACCGTTTTTCTTCAGAATGATGCCAGTTTGTTTGCCGTGGGACGCTATGACTTAAACCCGTTATTGCAAGGTACACTGCCACGGACTGAAAAAAAAAGTTTTTTTTTCTTTTTACAACTTGTCTGTTACAATTTAATTTATGTCAAATATTCTGTTGCTTAGCATTGTGTAATAACGTTCTGCATTAGTTTAGTTTACTTAGTTTAATTGTTGTATTGTTACTGTTTTTATCGTTAATATAATGGCTGCAGGTGGAGAGGGAAACAACCAAAATATAACTAACCCATCTAAAGAAGATTCTTATGAAAATCACTTTAGTTTGGAAAGAGGTTATTTATTTAAGACTTTAGATGAAACACCACAAAAGAGAGTTGGATTAATTAGTACACCACCAGTTGATTCCAAACATTGCAATGAATTCTTCACATCACCTTTGGACTCACACTGTTCAGAATTAGGCACTCTTGTCACAAAATTAGCTGAGCAACTTAGCCATTCTGTTACAGATCAGCTGCAGGCAAATATGAGCAGCTTTAGCAGCACAACTGCAGAAACAGCTGGCCGTAGTCAATCTTCTGATGCACCTTTTTCAAATGTTACATTGTAACGGCCAACCCCTTTACCCAGCCGGCAGCTACACCTCCAAGACCTGTGGCCTGGATAATTTACTGAGAAAGAATCTAACTATCAAGCCACACTTCTAACAAATTAAACTTTTCCCCACAATCGAAGGTGTAAATATAAGTACACAAAAGCAGGATGTAAAATTAAACTCATTAAATGTATTAAATGAAACAACAAGACATGCAAAAAATAGAAAACAGATATAAATATAAATATCCCTCCACCCCAGCAACAACAAGACACCACCAAATATAAATACAACAAAAACTCTTCCTTGCCCCTGTAACATATAAACACATAACACGAATAACAAAAATGAATGATATACTGAATGGTTGTGAACTTGAGTCCGGTTATAAAAACTGTCCTGAATACGGATGACTGAACTAGAGTTAAATGCGTTGTTTGATTTTCCCGGTAATTGGAGCAACCTCACCGTGAATCCTCGGCATATGGTGGATGACGAATGGACCCCGGGGTCTCAGCAGATGAAGGATGCAAGACAGTCCGGCAAAGTGAAAACCAAACAGGAGCAAAGGCGCGATGAGAAAAAAAACAGCAAGTAAGTTGATACGTGGATGAAAAACAATTGGTCTCCTTTCTCTTCTCCCCTCTCCTCCTCTCTCTCCTGCTGGCTTAAATAGTCCTGTGACGGCGGTAATTGATTAATCGTGATCAGGTGTTTTCCAGGTTTGAGGCTGTGGTCTCCTTCCATCATCCGTCCCCCTTTACGGGGATGGCATTAACTGATACACATACAAACAGCAAACGGGACAATTGAAACAAGACGCACTTAGAACTGACATTTAACAACACTAACTATGTAGCCCCGCTACAACATTTGTCCTGCCCTCCTTTGTTCAGAGGGGATGGTTCTGACAAATACTCAGTTCATGAGTGGGAAGGACTTATGCACATTTTTTTGAGAAAACAAAACGTGCCTTTCCAAGAGCAATCCCAGGAAATACTTGCTAGACTGATGGGCAAAGCAGGAGACATAGTTAAAATCATAATTCGCAATAATCCTTCCTTAGACCACTCTCAAGACCCCTCACTAATCTTTGATATTCTGAAGCAGTATTTTAGCGAGTTGACTTACTCCAATATGCCTCTTGCAGACTTTTTTAACACATTGCCTCATCCTGGTGAAACACCAATGGATTACTGGATCTGCCTAAATATGGCAGTAGATGTGGCAGATGAGTGCTTACGCCAGTGTGGGCGCCACATTGACAAGCCAAGTCATGAAGTTGCCATGATGTTTATTAAGCATTGTCCTGATCCATCTCTTTCAAACATTTTTAAATTTAAATCATCCAACAAGTGGACTGCACATGAGACTTAGGGGAGACTTGATGAATACCAGAGTTTATGCCACAACACCATCACACCCTCCCTACATTATTAATCCTGCTGTCCACACACAAAAGATATTGAACTGCCAATCAGAACAATTCAAATCTTGCCCAGCACTTCCCTTTACAGAGGTTCATACGCCTGATTGTGCTCGGCAGTCAGGAAATGACTGTATGAGGAGCTTGGTTAACTTACTTGACCGCATGTTCACACAGCAATGCCAGATGTCAGTTCACTCCTCACCCATGTCCAGACAGTGTGACTCCTTTCCCAAGAGGGCTTGTAAGGTTTGTGGTGATTCCGAGCATTCTACTTTGTCACACTGCAGAATATCTAATTTGTGCTTACAATGTTTCACTCTAAGGCACTGGAAGAAAAACTGTCCCCATCAGAAGAATCAGTGCCATCAACTGTCTAGTGAGGTTCCTTGGGAGAATGGTCAGCTTTTAAAATGAATAGCTCACATTTAGGGAGGGACAGTGTGAGTGGACAGCTAGATACCCTCCAAAATGAATGTAATTGGGAAAATATATATGGAGACTGCCTTGCTGGTGCACAAGAGGGGTACACAATGATTATTCAGAGCATTCAAAAGGTGCAAGCTTTTAACACTAGAATTACCAGAGCCTACGAAAAAACTTGTATATCCGGCCCACCTTAAATCGCTTCTTAAATCCGTTCACACCTCTCCGCCAGCATCCTTTGTCCTCTAAATGTGCTGATAAAAGACAAGCTGCCAGCAGCCGGCTATTCCATCCCCCCACCGACTTAGAACGTGAGCGAAGTTTTCCCAGCTCACGCCTTGATTGATTATGTGGGAGTGAAGTGGAGTTTTACAGTGGAAATAAGACATCATTATTCTAAAGTAATCTGTGTAAACACATTGTAAAAACAGAAACTTTTTCATATTTTAGTAATAAATGTTACAAAATGTAGTAGGCATAAACTATAGAATATATAAAGCCCAAGTTCCAAAGATCAAATAAACACTTTCACAAAAGCTTCAAGAATAATTAAACAGCTTCTGTGGTGTAGCGTGTTAAGATTTGCCTCTTAGCGCAGAGCAGCTTTTCCTTGCCTCATAGACCTGAGTTCGAATCCCCGCTGGGGATGAAGTGTTGCTTTTTTTTTCTTTTCTTTTAAACCTCAAACGGACATAAAATTTATACATTGGTATGCACTGTCAGTTACTGAGATCGTTATATTTTCATGTGGGATGCTCCTTTTCAAATATTTTTTTAACAATTGAGACTGCAATTAACAGGAACAACTGTCCTTATAACTTATTTTTAAGATCCATAACACACAGACAGACAGAGCACTGCGTAATAGAGAGACAGACAGGCAGAGAAGTCACTAGATATAGAAATAAACAGGGAAGCCACGTGTACTGAAAGAAAAAAAGAACAACATGTGCGTTGTCCCTGACTCGCTAAGTAAGATCGGGGGAGGGGTGATGTTAGAGCGCCTGCGCTTATTCAGTGCAGCAGGGACAACGCACAAGTTGTTCTTTTTTTCTTTCAGTACACGTGGCTTCCCTGTTTATTTCTATATCTAGTGACTTCTCTGCCTGTCTGTCTCTCTATTACGCAGTGCTCTGTCTGTCTGTGTGTTATGGATCTTAAAAATAAGTTATAAGGACAGTTGTTCCTGTTAATTGCAGTCTCAATTGTTAAAAAAATATTTGAAAAGGAGCATCCCACATGAAAATATAACGATCTCAGTAACTGACAGTGCATACCAATGTATACATTTTATGTCCGTTTGAGGTTTAAAAGAAAAGAAAAAAAAAAGCAACACTTCATCCCCAGCGGGGATTCGAACTCAGGTCTGTGAGGCAAGGAAAAGCTGCTCTGCTGCTAAAAACGCAAATCTTAACGCGCTACACCACAGAAGCTGTTGAATTGTTCTTGAAGCTTTTGTGAAAGTGTTTATTTGATCTTTGGAACTTGGGCTTTATATATTCTATAGTTTATGCCTACTACATTTTGTAACATTTATTACTAAAATATGAAAAAGTTTCCGTTTTAACAATGTGTTTACACAGATTACTTTAGAATAATGATCTGTTATTTCCACTGTAAAACTCCACTTCACTCCCACATAATCAATCAAGGCGTGAGCTGGGAAAACTTCGCTCACGTTCTAAGTCGGTGGGGGGATGGAATAGCCGGCTGCTGGCAGCTCGTCTTTTATCAGCACATTTAGAGGACAAAGGATGCTGGCGGAGAGGTGTGAACGGATTTAAGAAGCGATTTAAGGTGGGCCGGATATACGAGTTTTTTCGTAGGTTCTGGTAATTCTAGTGTTAATGAGCTGTTTTACACTCCTGTTATTGTTGGTGGTCATGTAAAGCTTCAAGGGGTGCTAGATACAGACTCCATGGCATGTACAATCAGTATGACTGCTGTTCATCAGCTTCAGGGTGCAGGACTTTTACCAGAAACAATACAACCAGCAGAGAACGTTGTTTTGATTGGCTGTGGTGGTCAACAGACACATCCTGAAGGTATTTATGACTTAGAGATGTGTCTGTATGGTGTCACCTGTGTTGTTCCTACTCTACTAGTATCAGGTCAGCATGTTGATCTCATTTTGGGCACAAATGTCATCAAATATTTGCTTCATCACATGAAAAGCCACAGTGAGTACTGGGACCTTGCTTCAAGAACTGGTGCCCAGTCACACCCTGATGTAGAACAGTTCCTTAATATGATGACCTGTATTGACCGATGGAGAGATGGGATGATGCCAATTAAGGTTGGGACTGTAGTGTTAAAATAAGCTGTAACCCTTCTTCATAGGCATGAATACTTGGTATGGAGTCAAGGCTAGGGGGCTGTCTAAAAACAGGTCCTTTTAAAGCCTATTGCATCACTTCTTGTGTGATTGTGGGCTATTCAAGACATAAATTGTTGCTGTTGTTTTTTATAACATGTGTTAAGGCCATGTCTGTACTCTGACCAGTGAGGATGCAAGACTAGAATTTCTTACATATTGATTTGTTAGGCGAGACTGTAGTTGATTGACTATGACTGAAGCCCATGGTTGCACCCTTGTATAAGACTATCATCAGGAGTGTACTAAATGGCTGCATGAACGCAGTTTGAATTGAACACGGAGGTGTATGAGCTTACAGGTGAATCCCTGAGGCATTGGTGCATGTCAATTTGACACTCACCGTACATGCGCACTCAGACCGACCAAGGAGCCTTAATTGCTTGCAACGCAACCAGCCAGCCTTTATTGAACATGAATAATAATAACGACGTAGTATCGTAACAACTCGAGATTAACATCAGACTATGTAACATCAACATTCAATAGCAATTGTAAAAGTACACTTAATGCAGAAAACCTAACAATGAAATACACAAAATTTCGCAATTCTCTTACGAAACAGAGTAAGAAAAAATGAATTTGCAGAGACATTAGGTCAAAGTGACTAAGTTCAGGGTCTTGAGGGTAAAAATTTGTCCACGATTTAAATTGCATAATAGACCAGATTCCTGTCGAGGATTTTAAACATTCTAAATATCCATGCCAGGCCCGCAGGCTGACTTTTAGCTTTACCTTTACAGATAACTATTTAAATAGCCATCGATTTTTACTGTACAACTAACTATCAAGGTGAAAAATTTACTAGGTGGCACTTACTGAACAATAATAAAGTGGCAAGAATCCTCAAGATATTGCAAAAAACGCATCTAAATTACTAAGTAAACTGTTTAACGTAAAATTGATAGCATTAACTTGAAATCTTCAGTTAACAATAAACACAACGACGTTATAGCTAAGTCACAGTGCAAAGAACAATAGTAACTGTATAATAAGTAACGCTGTGTCTAGGTGTTCGAAAGTTGGACTCCAAATTTCATTCTAAGAATTATTTTGAGATTAATATAGCAAAGGAAAACTGTTCAGCTTCTGGAAAATTCTCGTCTGTTTTCATCTGTGCCTATTTCAGGAATGGGCCTAATGCTGCAGCATCAATAGCACCCACCTTAATCTGGCCCTGGGAATTGCCACTGGGGTTTCTAGAGGAAATGAGGTATGGTACAGACTTTAAAAATGTGGCAGAAGCAGCTTGCAAAAAAGATTTATTGTCCATCTTTTGTGTTTCCATGCTTCACTCCACCTCTGGATTACACATTACATATTGGTTTACAGTTTCTTTCTGGATTTATATGATTGACTTGAGTCTACTTGTTCATGTGATTTCATCTGGGATGCTAAATGTTTTTGTCCAGGGAGCGCTACCAACTTCTGCAAATCTTCATTTAACCACTGGAACATGGTAGGACCAAACTTTCAAAACATGCAAGAAACTGTTCACTTGGAATCTCATTTTCATTATCATCGCATCTGAGGAACTGGACTGTTTGTGGACTGTAAAGTGAATGTTTCCTTCTTTAGTTATTTAATGTATACTTTATTACCAGTTCATTTTAAACGCTTTATTGCATGTCTTTATGTGTGAGTGTGTGTGTGTTAGGTCGACACTGGGTGTGTTTCACTGTAATAAAGTAAATAAATCACCATTTAAAGCCATTGTGAATCTGAGCATTGCTCAGCCACTACAAGAGTACTGGGGATTTGATTCAAAATCTACTCTGAATACAACTGTAGATTAAAAAGAGGGCCAGAGGGTTAGAAAAACTGAAACAAACTATGTTGTGAAAAGGAGTAGAGAGAATTGTGATGATAACAAGGTGACCATTAAAAATGATGAAAAGGTTAACCAAAGAATGACGTGCACAATACATAATCCTTGTCTTGGGGCATCCAGTAAATTTAGTCTTGATACAAACCTTAAATTAATTGATAACCAAAAAATAAGGTGTATTATTAGACCAAGGGATAAAACCAGACCCTCCACCAGGGGCATCTGTAATAGAAATTTACTACAAATTAAAACAAAAAATATATCAGCAGTTCAGAAAGAAGCATACAGTTTTAAATGCTGCTTATTGAACATTCGCTCTCTTGGCACTAAAGCTGTTTTGATAAATGATATTATATTAAGTACAAAATCTGATCTGTGTCTTCTCACTGAAACCTGGCTTAGTAAATGTGACACTGTCCCCCTAGCTGAGGCGTCACCAGATGGATACTCGTTCCTTCATAAGTCTAGAGATTCAAGTCGAGGAGGAGGCCTTGGAATAATTCATTGTAACAAAATGCAAATCACTTCAAAAAATGTAAGCGACTTTACATCCTTTGAGGCATTCATTTTAAATATTAAAACAGATTCCAACACAATTATAGTGCTAGTCTATAGACCACCAGGGCCGTATTCATTGTTCATGACTGAAATTAGCAACCTTCTATCTGATTTGGCTATAAATTATGATCACGTAGTACTGATGGGAGATTTTAATGTACACATTGATGTGGAAACTGACACTTTTAGGACAATGTTTTACTTATTTGTTAAATTCAGTAGGATTTTGTCAGAATGTCAAAGGTTTAACTCATAATCATAACCACACATTAGATTTAATTATAACTTACAAAGTTGAAATTCAAAATTTAATTATTACTCCATTAAATGAAGTTATTTCTGATCACTACTTAATTACATTTGATTTAGTCCTGTCCTTGTCAACACACTCACAGATTAAAACAAAGACACTGCGACATCTAGATTGTAATTCTGCTTCAAAATTTATAGATACTTTGAGTAAGTCGAGTGTAATTGTGGAAAACCATTTAGATCAGCTAACATCAAATGTAAACACGGAAAACAATTTAGATCAGCTAACATCACATTATAATGTGACCTTGAGAGATGCTCTGGACACAGTGGCTCCCCTTAAAACAAAAGTGATCAAAGCACATAGAAACTCTCCCTGGTTTAATGAAAACACTCGAGCTCTTAAATTAGAGTGTCGAAAACTGGAGCGCAGATGGAGAACAACAAAGCTACATGTCTTTCAAATTGCATGGACAGAGAGTGTTAATAAATATAAAAAAGCCGTCTTTAAAGCTCGGTCAGAATATTATTCTACATTAATAGATAAAAATAAAAATCCTCGGGTACTGTTTAGAACAGTGGCTAAATTAACAAATGGAAATTCAGATCAACTGTGCAAAATACCAACAGATATTAGCAGTACAGACTTTATGAACTTCTTCAATGAGAAAATTAAAAATATAAGATCCCAGATCTCTTCATCACAGTACAAACCACATACTAGCTTAGCAGACCCTGTCTCACATTGCACTCAGCACTTTAGTAATTTTAATCCTGTAACTGAGCAGGAAGTCATAACTTTAATTTCTAAAATGAAGCCCACTACTTGTTCCCTGATCCAGTGCCAACAAAATGTTCTTGCAGCGCCTATTCTAAACATTATCAGTAGTTCATTATTGCATGGCACAGTACCTGATACACTAAAAGTGTCAGTCATTAAACCATTACTTAAAAAGTCAGACCTAGACCCACACATACTAAATAATTATAGGCCTATTTCAAATTTACAGTTTCTCTCTAAAATACCAAAAAAAGTAGTCGCCAGTCAGCTTCAGTCACACCTTACGCATTACAATTTATCTGAGAAATTCCAGTCTGGTTGTCACACTGGTCATAGTACAGAAACGGCACTAACACGGGTTGTAAATGACATTCTGATATCCTCTGATGAAGGAAACTCCTCTGTAATTATGTTGTTGGACTTAAGCGCAGCGTTTGACACCATCGACCATTCTATTTTACTGCACAGGCTAGAAAATGATGTTGGGCTTACAGGCACCATTCTTGCTTGGTTTAGTTCTTATTTATCAAATCGATTCCAATATGTACAGAAATGTGCTGACAGTACTCCATCATTATACACAGAAGTTCAATATGGTGTCCCACAGGGCTCAGTACTGGGACCTTTACTGTTTTCACTTTACATGCTTCCACTGGGATCTATCATTAGGAAACATAATGTTAATTTTCACTCGTATGCAGATGACACCCAGTTATACTTTTCATTTAAATCAAATGAAGTTTCTCTGATGTTGTCTTTAATTAGTTGTGTTAGTGAATTAAAGGAGTGGATGAATGAGAACTACTTGTCTTTAAACACAGATAAAACAGAGATGTTAATTGTTGGAGGGAATGACGCTGATCACAACAATATTTTGTCATCATTTGACTCAGTTGGAATCCCCATTAATTCTACTGAATCAGCCCGCAATCTAGGAGTTATCTTTGACTCTAGCATGTGATTTAAAGCGCATATTACAAAGTTGTCCAAAACATGTTTCATCCATCTTAAAAATGTTAGGAAATTAAGGTGCTTTCTAAATAAACAGGATTCTGAGAAATTAATTAATGCATTTATTTCTAGTAGGATTGACTACTGCAATGCGGTGTTCACTGGATGTTCAAACTGTTCTCTATACAGCCTCCAGTTAATCCAACATGCGGCTGCAAGAATTATTGCAAGAACAAGAAAATACGAACACATAACTCCAGTTCTTAAATCCTTACACTGGCTCCCGGTTAAGTTAAGGGCAGATTTCAAAATCCTCCTTTTAACACATAAAGCATTAAATGGCCAAAGTCCGGCTTACTTGTCTGAACTTACAAACCAGAGCGCATATTTAGATCTGAAGATGCCGGTTTGCTTATGGTTCCAAGGACTAATAAAATAACAATGGGAGGTTGAGCTTTTAGTTACAGGGCCCCTAAGCTGTGGAATGGTCTGCCTGCTACTATAAGAGATGCCCCTTCAGTCTCAGCTTTTAAATCCCGGCTGAAGACTCATGACTTCAGTTTAGCACACCCTGACTAGAGCTGCTGATTAACTGTGCAGACTGAGATAGATAGATAGATACTTTATTAATCCCAAGGGGAAATTCACTTACTCTAGCAGCACCTTACTGATACAAAAAAAAACAATATTAAATTAAAGATTGATAATAATGCAGGTAAAAACAGACAATATCTTTATATAATGTTAACGTTTACCCCCCCCCCCGGGTGGAATTGAAGAGTCACATAGTTTGGGGGAGGAACGATCTCCTCAGTCTGTCAGTGGAGTAGGACGGTGACAGCAGTCTGTCGCTGAAGCTGCTCTTCTGTCTGGAGATGACACTATTTAGTGGATGCAGTGGATTCTCCATGATTGATAGGAGCCTGCTCAGCACCTATCACTCTGCCACAGATGTCAAACTGTCCAGCTCCGTGCCTACAATAGAGCCTGCCTTCCTCACCAGTTTGTCCAGGCGTGAGGCGTCTTTCTTCTTAATGCTGCCTCCCCAGCACACCACCGCGTAGAAGAGGGCGCTCGCCACAACCGACTGATAGAACATCTGCAGCATCTTATTACAGATGTTGAAGGACGCCAGCCTTCTAAGGAAGTATAACCGGCTCTGTCCTTTCTTACACAGAGCATCAGTATTGGCAGTCCAGTCTAATTTATTATCCAGCGGCACTCCCAGGTATTTATAAGTCTGCACCCTCTGCACACAGTCACCTCTGATGATCACGGGGTCCATGAGGGGTCTGGGCCTCCTAAAATCCACCACCAGCTCCTTGGTTTGGCTGGTATTCAGGTGTAGGTGGTTTGAGTCGCACCATTTAAGAAAGTCCTTGATTAGGTTCCTATACTCCTCCTCCTGCCCACTCCTGATGCAGCCCATGATAGCAGTGTCATCAGCGAACTTCTGCATGTGGCAGGACTCCGAGTTGTGTTGGAAGTCCGATGTATATAGGCTGAACAGGATCGGAGAAAGTACAGTCCCTTGTGGCGCTCCTGTGTTGCTGACCACAATGTCACACATGCAGTTCCCAAGACGCACATACTGAGGTCTGTCTTTAAGATAGTCCACGATCCATGCCACCAGGTATGAATCTACTCCCATCTCTGTCAGCTTGTCCCTAAGGAGCAAAGGTTGGATTGTGTTGAAGGCGCTAGAGAAGTCTAGAAACATAACTCTTACAGCACCACTGCCTCTGTCCAAGTGAGAGAGGGATCGGTGTAGCATATAGATGATGGCATCCTCCGCTCCCACCTTCTCCTGATATGCAAACTGCAGAGGGTCGAGGGCGTGTTGAACCTGTGGCCTCAGGTGGTGAAGCAGCAGCTTCTCCATGGTCTTCATCACATGTGATGTCAGAGCAACAGGCCGGAAGTCATTCAGCTCACTAGGACGTGATACCTTTGGGACTGGGGTGATGCAAGATGTTTTCCAAAGCCTCCGGACTCTCCCCTGTTCCAGGCTCAGGTTGAACATACGCTGTAGAGGACCCCCCAGCTCCGATGCACAGACCTTCAGCAGTTGTGGCGATACTCCATCTGGACCCACTACTTTGCTGGAACGAAGTCTCCTCAGCTCTCTGCTCATATGCGCTCTTGTAATTATGGGTGGGGATGTCTCTCCTATGCTGGTATCAGCAGAAGGATGTGTGGAGGGTGCAGTACTCTGAGGTGAGAGTGAGAGTGGGTTAGGGTGGTCAAACCTGTTAAAGAAGTTGTTCATTTGGTTTGCTCTCTTCATGTCTCTCTCGATGGTGGCACCCCACTTCGAGCTGCAGCCAGAGATGATCTTCATCCCATCCCACACTTCCTTCATGCTGTTATTCTGCAACTTCTGCTCCAGCTTTCTCCTGTACTGCTCCTTTGCCGCCCTGAGCTGGACTCGGAGTTCCTTCTGCACGCGCTTGAGCTCATGCTGATCACCGTCTTTAAAAGCCCTTTTCTTCTGGTTCAAAAGGCCCTTGATGTCACTTGTAATCCATGGCTTGTTGTTAGCATAGCAGCGTACAGTTCTTACTGGAACTACAATGTCCATACAGAAGTTGATGTAGTCAGTAGTGCAGTCAACAACTTCCTCAATGTTCTCACTATGAGATCCCTGCAGGATATCCCAGTCTGTAGTTCCAAAACATTCTCTCAGAACAGGTGTGGGCAAAGTCATTCCTGGAGGGCCGCAGCGGCTGCAGGTTTTTGTTCTAACCCAATTGCTTAATAAGAAGCACTTATTGCTCTAGAAACACTTCTGCTTCATTTTAGTCTCCCTCATTAAGATTTTGAACCCTTATTGCTTATTTAAGTCTTAAACAGCTGCATTCTCTGTTTTTAATTGCTCCTTATTAGCAATAAGATGCAAATGACAAAAGAAACCAGCAGTTATCCATTTTGCTTGTTACCCTTTACACCTGTGTGTATTTATCGTGCACTATTTGGTTTAATTAAATACTTGGAAGGAAAGAAAAGAGAAAAACGTGAAGGACTGAGAATTACTCATCCGTTTTACACTTCAAAGTATTTGGATGATATCCTTAGAATGGAAAAAAAATCTAGGATATGAGAATGACTTGACATAGCAGAGTTAAAGCACTAATAAGCCATGAAATGTAATTATTGGCAAGGATTGTTTTCTAATTAAGCAACTGGGTTGGAACAACAACCCACAGCCACTGCGGCCCTCCAGGAATGTCTTTGCCCACCCCTGCTCTGAGCATTCTGAGCTTCCGGGGTCCACTTCCTGAATGAGCGTGTGGTTACAGGTAGGACTCTCACTCTTGGTGTGTAGTGAGGCTGAAGCAGCACCAGGTTATGATCTGCTTTCCCAAGCGCAGGCAGCGGGGTGGCGCTGTATGCGTCTTTAACGTTTGCATACAGTAAATCAATAGTCTTATTTCCCCAGGTGTTACAGTCCACATACTGGGAGAAGGCAGGTAATGTTTTGTCCAGCGTCACATGGTTAAAGTCTCCAGCGATTAGCACAAGCGCCTCAGGGTGCTGCGTTTGTAACTTAACAACAGCAGAATGGATGATGTCACTCACGTCCGCCCGAGGAGGGATGTACACAATGACAATAATGATGTGTCCAAACTCTCTGGGCAAGTAATAGGGACGCAAACTTACGGCCAACAGTTCAATGTCCCTGCAGCAAGTGGAGACTTTGACGTTAACATGTCCAGAGTTACACCACCGTATATTAACATAGAGACCTAGACCTCCTTCTTTGTGCTTCCCACAGGTACTTGCATCTCTGTCCGCTCTAACTGTGCTAAACCCGGGTAGTTCCACGTTAGCATCTGGGATGGTGGTAGTTAGCCACGTTTCACAAAAACACAACAAACTGCATTCTCTGTTGGTTCTGACATTTTTACCAGCGCAGCCAGTTCGTCGATCTTATTTGAAATTGAGTTCACATTCCCCAGAATCACAGAAGGCACCAAAGGCTTAAAACGCCACTTTCTCACAAGCCCCTTCATTTTTAGCTTAGCGCCAGCTCTGCTGCCACCATACCACCTTCTTACCTCGTCAGGTAAATAGGGAACCACACCGGCACTGGCATTTGTTCTCAGCGCTCGAAGTTGAGTACTTGAATAGATGAGTCTCGGCGTGTAAAAATCCATGCCCATGTTTTAAAAGTAAGTGTGTCCAGTGAACAAATCCACATAAAATAAAGTGATAGGAGTGATCAATAAATAAAAATAGAAAAATAAAAGTAGGAAAGTACACACACATACAGTCATACACGGAGCTGCTGAAAAGGCTGCCACTCTCGGCGGCGCCAGAACTAACAACCAATTATCACCAAAACATAAGTAATGTGATAGTTAGAATTGGATACTAACCCTCACTTATTCTGTTTCTCTTCTCTGTACTCAAATGTGGCACCTGGTACCACGGCCCATCTGCCAAGTTGTTTTGCCTGCCTAAGGTAAGGTCATCCCTGATGGAGGAGCGCAGGAATCATGGGAAAGAGGGGTCCTTTCATCAGATTGGCTGGCCCAGTGCTATTTCAGCCATGGAATGGCCAAATGGGGGAGGCAGCTTGATGGATGAGGTCTCCTGGACTCTAAAAATATCCAAATCTTATTATGTGATATCATCTACTGTTAAATTCTGCTCCATACTTCTAAAAATTTTATTTTTTTTACTTCTAAAAATTTTTTTATTTTATACTGTATTGAAGATTTGTTCTGTTCTGTGAACTGCATTGTATTGTATTGACCCCCTTTTTTTGACACCCACTGCATGCCCAACCTACCTGGAAAGGGGTCTCTCTTTGAACTGCCTTTCCCAAGGTTTCTTCCATTTTTCCCTACAAGGGTCTTTTGGGGAGTTTTTCCTTGTCTTCTTAGAGAGTCAAGGCTGGGGGGCTGTCAAGAGGCAAGCCCATTGCGGCACTTCTTGTGTGATTTTGGGCTATACAAAAATAAATTGTATTGTATTGTACTGTGTGATCCATGATGTCAAAGCCGCACTGACAAAAAAAAAAACAGAGACATAGGTATATATGATATTTGGAGTAATTCATTTTATGACCTGTATAGTACATTTCGGAAAACGTGGCACTGATGCAACATTATTCATATTATTCATATTCATTCGCATAACATCTTGTTTTTGTAATCAGTGACCGCATGTTTTCTTTTTATTCCCAAACTTTCCAGTCCCCACATGTTGCTGTATGTTGCTGTTTCTTTTGTACTCCAGGACATACAGAGGAAAGAATAGTACAGAGAGGTCAGTTCAGTGCTATATGCAATCATCAAATTCAAACGTTAACAGTTCACACACACGCAAGGACTGTCCTTCCTACATTTATGATGTGTGTACCTGTTGCAATTTGCACACTTCTCTCTATGCTGTGGTTTCTATTACACACCTGAAAGAAAGAGACAATATATGTGACATTTTGAAGAAAACATTTTATGACCTGAATAGTACCAATCAGAAAACATCATTGCACTAATGTAATATTATTTGAAAATGAACAGCATCAGATCGGGTGTGAATTTATGCTGGTGCTGTTACTTAGAGTCAGATCAGGAGGGGCAGAGTGGGGGTGGGGGTGGGGGTTGGGTGGGGGGTTTAGAGCATGATTGTGATTTAGAGAATAAAACTGAAAAAAGCTAAACTTTTACAAGTATCATAAACTTATACCCAATGTCCCATATATTTGACCTGGCGGCAATCAATGCACATGTACTGTACAAGGCATGCATGGGGTCCACTGAGAAAAGAAGAGTGTTCATGGCTCACCTTGCAGAGGAACTTACTAGAAAAGGCGATGGAAAAAAAAAAACGAGGATGCAACATCGACAAGCTTCTGTTCCAAGACAGCTGCTTACCCCAGGAAAGCAAATTCAGTCAGTGTCAGGTGCCCCTTCAATGTAATAGGAACCAGAGCATAGAGAAAAGTGTGTACATTGCAACAGGTAACCATGTCGTAAATGTATGAAGGACGGTCTTTGGGTGTGTGTGAACTGTTAACATTTGAATCTGATGATTGTATATAGCGCTGAACTGACCGCTCTGTACTATTGTTGCCTCTGCATGTCCTGGAGTACAAAAGAAACAGCAACATGAGGGGACTGGCAAGATCGGGAAAAAAAAATGCAGCCACTGATTGAATTGATATTTGAATAATTCCAAATATCATATATACCTATGTCTCTAGACCATAAGGCGCATACTAATTCAGCGTGAGCAGGAATACTCAATAAAACTGAATAGAAAAAAATCAAGTGACAGTGAGATACAAAGAAGGAAGGCAGATTCACCAGCGTTTGTGTGTCAGCTTTTATCCACCCAGATCAGAGAATTTCCAGTTCCATTGTCTCAGAACACCACTCACATCTACAGTTATTCCCAGTTTCAGATAAAAAGTAACAGCATCAGATCCCTAGTATGTATCGTGATCGTGACCAATAAAATAAAAGTGGAAAAAAAAGGTAACTTTTACAAGTATTACAAATGTACACCATCTGTTACAGATGCAAACCAAATGTATGTGTTTATTGTATAATATTAAGAATAAGAGCAGCTCACTACTGAAAACGGCAAATATAGGAGTCAGTTGGGATCAAACCAGGGATCTCTTGAGTACAAATCAGCGACTCTTACCGCTACGCCACGGAAGCTGTTGTATCGTCCTTGAACCTTTTGTGAAAGTGTTTATTTGATATTTGGACTTCAGGCTTCACACATTATATAGTTTATTTGTACATTTTGTCATTTATTACTAAAATATGTAAAAGGTTTCTGTTTTAACAATATGTTTACACAGATTACTGTAGAAACAGAACATGCATGAAATGTGTGTGTTCCAAATAACAATCTATTATTTCTACTCTAAAACTCCAGCACTTCACTCCCAGATAATCAATCAAGGCCTGAGCTGGGAGAACTTTGTGCCCGTTCAGCAGCGTTTGGGGGATGGAATAGCAGGCTGCTTGCTGCTTGTCTTGATCGGCACATATACAACACAAAAGAGGCTGAAGGAGAGGTGCGAAGAGATTCAAGGTGGACCGGATTTGCAAGTTTTTTTGTAGGCTTTGGTAATTGTAGTGTTAATGCTAATTTCTCACAAATCAGAGGCAGACTGGCCATATTAAGTCTAAAATTGGAAAGGAAAGGCTGCCGAGTAGTGAGGCTCCCATGAGGGGGGAGTGCCAATACTTTTTTCCAGGAGATCCATAGCTCCCCCAAAAAGCCAAACTTAAATTTATTTTCCTTCTAATACAAAGCTATGAACTGAACGATTAATCCCTGTCATACGGAGACTTTTATTGGAGTGTGCCTTGCCCCACTTTCACATTACACTTCATGGAACATGTTGACCCAACCAGTTCCATCCATGGTACAAACGTTCAATTTTTCTTTTGCATATCTGTTATTCCTTCATGTTAGGTTTTGTTGCTCATAAAGTTATTAGTAAGTAACTTTATTTTCTGACACTGATAGTCATGTTTCTCACCATTTACTATCAACATCAGACAGGCTACTAAGTTTTTGTTTTCCAACTCTGATACATTAGCACGGTCATTTTTTTTATTTAGTTTTTAGCCTGTTTTTGTTAAACATCAGTGATTTTTGCCTGACACATCTGACCCCTCATCCAATTTAGACATGAGTTCTAAAACGAAGGCTAGAAGAAAACCCTTCTCAGTAAAAGGTTTAAAAAGAAAAAACAATAATGAAAGTAAAAAATATTGTGTATTTATAGTGAATTGCATGTGTATACATTAGTTGTAACAGTATAAATTAATTAAATAATTCAGCAATTCCTTTATTTAATTGAACTTGATAATCTATTTAAAATGGCAGTAAACATGCGCATTATTAACAGCCATTACTGCCATCAGCCTTTGTACAACTTGTTATAATAAGTTTGTTATAATATTAAGTTTAATGTCACTGTCTCTGTGCACATTTTTTATGGATTCATTCACACAGGCAAACCAAGTATGGCACACAGGGGCTAGGCTGCATTTAGAAACCACTAGTCTACAAGTTTGGAGAATGAGATAACTGTAAGTAGGCATTGTGCTATTCCTGTATTTTTGGAGGTGGGGTTGAGTCCTTTCCTTTCCTTGTTTGGAGACCAGAGAGAGCCTGCACGTGGAGAAACCAGTATATAAGGCTTGTACTGCTGCCAAGACACTCAAAGCTGATGGATGGAAGATTATGTAATCCATCCGGAAAATCCTTTCAGCGCAGCGACGAAAGATGGCAGACTGCGTAGATCAAGATTCCCACCTTGATAAAGTTTGTCATAAGCTTCCCGTCTGTAATGCCGCGTAAACCGTCAGTAAAGAAAGCTAAGTTTATTTCTCTTATGTGATTCTTATACCACCGTAATCACTATGGGAGGGATATCGCCTTTTATATCATATCTCTATATTTTTCGGTTACTTAAAACGCGGCAATTTCAAAAGAACACATTTCCGGAGAGCTTGTGCCTCCTAAAGAAACACAACTAAACCGGTGCATACGTTCAGTTCTTAGCTACTGACTTTGTTGGGACACCTCAAGATTTTTCCAGGCTCCCATCTGAAACTTTTCTGGATTGTGCCACTGTTGACAAATGCCACTGTCTGAGCGTTATGCCAGTGTCATACCCCAAATCACACTGTGTTATGAATAGAAAGAAAAAAAAACTAGTAAACTTATGTCCACAAGAACAAAAGCAATTGGTAGGTGTCTGAGTGTGACATCCTGTCATTTCAAACCCACCAGCCCTCTCATCAAAATCAGTGTTTTTTGTTACAGAGCGGAGCTTCAGAGTGGAGCGGAAGCACAGAGCAGCGGTGTCTCTCACAGGCATGTAGCCCTTCGCAAACACCCGAGCAAGTTCAACTGAAGTAAAGCCGGCAGCTGACCAAGAGAAATAACCGGCAGTGAGAACTTAAAGTCGATCGCTCAGCGGGTGGTAGAAACTTAAAGCCGACGGTCTCTTAGTGATTCAGGTGAATGCAGAAAGCACTTAAGTAACTACAAAAAGTGGAGGAGATGACATCAACACTAAATGTAAGTTCTATCTGCTCTCTGCCCGTTGAGGGCACGTTTATATGTTGTGTGTCCTGCAGCATGTACAGTTCAGGTTTTCCGGCCGACATTGTAGACAGCTTCACCTGCCAAAAGTGTTTAGTTAATTTAGAGTTGGTCGGGAAAATACGCGAATTGGAAGACCGCGTTAGGAATCTGATAGCGATTAGGCAAACTGAAAATTGGATCGACTCGGTTTGTTTAGACAATTCGGCTACTTCTGATTCGGCTTCAGTCTCTCCTGGTCCCACTGTAGTCAGTGAACGGCCGAAGTCAGCAGCACCAATTCAGCCACAGGGCGAGTGGGTAACAGTACGACGGGGGTCTAAGAATCCAAAATTTAGTCCCCCGGCACCCAGGTCACCAATTCAGACCAAGAACAGATTCTCAGCACTCCGCAGAGCGCCTGTGGAAACTGAGAATAAGAAAGTGCTCATAATTGGCGCTTCCATAGTGTGGAATGTTAGAATTCCAAACTCTGTTAAACCAGCAGTTAATGTTAAGTGCCTCGCAGGGGCCAAGATTTCTGGCATAGAGGCCGCATTGGACTGTGTCACCGACGATGAAGTATCTACCTTATTGCTGCATGTCGGCACTAATGATATTTATTTACAGCAATCTGAGGTATTAAAGAGGAACTTCATCTTTCTATGCATCAAAGCTAAAAGAAAATGTCAGAATTTAGTTGTATCTGGCCCCTTACCAAGATCACATAGAGAGGATGTGATTTATAGCAGATTGCATTCCCTTCACTGCTGGCTACAAACCTGGTGTGCAAATAAAAGCATAGCGTTTGTGAACAACTGGGATGATTTTTGGGAAAGGCCTGGATTTTTCAGAAGAGATGGTCTTCATCCTAACTGGAGGGGATCTTATGTATTATCCCAAAATATGGCAACAAAACTGCCTGGTTGACTGATCAGAGCACCATCCAGGCCACAGTCATGTGATCTTAAATCACAGGCTGTTGTTTATCCCACCTGTTACTATCCTGAACCTGTTACCCATAATCCTAGTCGTCGGGCATCCAGTAAATTTAGTCTTGATACAAATCTTAAATTAATTGATAACCAAAAAATAAGGTGTATAATTAGACCAAGGGATAAAACCAGACCCTCCACCAGGGGCATCTGTAATAGAAATTTACTTAAAATATAAACAAAAAAAATATCAGCAGTTCAGAAAGAAGAATGCAGTTTTAAATGCTGCTTATTGAACATTCGTTCTCTTGGCACTAAATCTGTTTTGGTAAATGATATTATATTAAGTACAAAATCTGATCTGTGTCTTCTCACTGAAACCTGGCTTAGTAAATGTGACACTGTACCCCTAGCTGAGGCGTCACCAGATGGATACTCGTTCCTTCATAAGTCTAGAGATTCTGGTCGAGGAGCAGGCCTTGGAATAATTCATTGTAACAAAATGCAAATCACATCTAAGAATTTAGGAGACTTTACATCCTTTGAGGCATTCATTTAAAATATTAAAACAGATTCCAACACAATTATAGTGCTAGTCAACAGACCACCAGGGCCGTATTCATTGTTCATGACTGAATTTAGCAACCTTCTGTCTGATTTGGCTATAAATTATGATCACGTAGTATTGATGGGAGATTTTAATGTACACATTGATGTGGAAACTGACACTTTTAGCAAATGTTTTACTTATTTGTTAAACTCAGTAGGATTTTGTCAGATTGTCAAAG
This sequence comes from Erpetoichthys calabaricus, assembly GCF_900747795.2. NCBI lineage: Eukaryota > Metazoa > Chordata > Cladistia > Polypteriformes > Polypteridae > Erpetoichthys > Erpetoichthys calabaricus. The sequence goes on along the minus strand of NC_041395.2, from coordinate 3,614,800 downwards.
GTCCAACTCATAATCATAACCACACATTAGATTTAATTATAATTTACAAAGTTGAAATTCAAAATTTAAATATTACTCCATTAAATGAAGTTATTTCTGATCACTACTTAATTACATTTGATTTAGTCCTGCCCTTGCCAACACACTCCCAGATTAAAATAAAGACAGTGCGACATCTAGATTGTAATTCTGCTTCAAAATTTAGATATACTTTGAGTAAGTCAAGTGTAACTGCGGAAAACCATTCAGATCAGTTAATATCAAATGTAAACACAGAAAACAATTTAGATCATCTAACATCGCATTATAATGTGACCTTGAAAGATGCTCTGGACACAGTGGCTCCCCTTAAAACAAAAATGATCAAAGCACATAGAAACTCTCCCTGGTTTAATGAGAACACTCGAGCTCTTAAATTAGAGTGTCGAAAACTGGAGCGCAGATGGAGAACAACAAAGCTACATGCCATTCAAATTGCATGGACAGAGAGTGTTAATAAATATAAAAAAAAACCCTTTAAAGCTCGCTCAGAATACTATTCTACATTAATAGATAGCAATAATAAAAATCCTTGGGTACTGTTTAGAACAGTGGCTAAATTAACAAATGGAAATTCAGGTCAACTGTGCAAAATACCAACAGATATTAGCAGTACAGACTTTATGAACTTCTTCAATGAGAAAATTAAAAATATAAGATCCCAGATCTCTGCATTACAGTACAAAACAAATACTAGCTTAGCAGACCCTGTCTCACATTGCACTCAGCACTTTAGTAATTTTAATCCTGTAACTGAGCAGGAAGTCATAACTTTAATTTCTAAAATGAAGCCCACTACTTGTTCCCTGATCCAGTGCCAACAAAACTAGTAAAAAGTGCAATGGATGTTCTTGCAGCGCCTATTCTAAACATTATCAGTAGTTCATTATTGCGTGGCACAGTACCTGAAGTACTAAAAGTGCCAGTCATTAAACCATCACTTAAAAAGTCAGACCTAGACCCACACATACTAAATAATTATAGGCCTATTTCAAATTTACCATTTCTCTCTAAAAAACTAGAAAAAGTAGTCGCCAGTCAGCTTCAGTCACACCTTATGCATTACAATTTTTTCAGAAATTCCAGTCTGATTTTCACACTGGTCACAGTACAGAAACGGCACTAACACGGGTTGTAAACGACATTCTGATATCCTCTGATGAAGGAAACTCCTCTGTAATTATGTTGTTGGACTTAAGTGCAGCATTTGACACCATCGACCATTCTATTTTACTGCACAGGCTAGAAAATGATGTTGGGCTTACAGGCACCGTGCTCGCTTGGTTTAGTTCTTATTTATCAAATTGATTCCAATATGTACAGAAATGTGCTGACAGGACTCCATCATTATACACAGAAGTTCAATATGGTGTCCCTCAGGACTCAGTACTGGGACCTTTACTGTTTTCACTTTACATGCTTTCACTAGGATCTCTCATTAGGAAACATCATGTTAATTTTCACTTGCATGCAGATGACACCCAGTTATACCTTTCATTTAAATCAAATGAAGTTTCTCCAATGTTGTCTTTAATTAGTTGTGTTAGCGAATTAAAGGAGTGGATGAATAAGAACTACAGTAATCCCTCCTCCATCGCGGGGGTTGCGTTCCAGAGCCACCCGCAAAATAAGAAAATCCGCGAAGTAGAAACCATATGTTTATATGGTTATTTTTATATTGTCATGCTTGGGTCACAGATTTGCGCAGAAACACAGGAGGTTGTAGAGAGACAGGAACGTTATTCAAACACTGCAAACAAACATTTGTCTCTTTTTCAAAAGTTTAAACTGTGCTCCATGACAAGACAGAGATGACAGTTCAGTCTCACAATTAAAAGAATGCAAACATACCTTCCTCTTCAAAGGAGCAAACAAATCAATAGGGCTGTTTGGCTTTTAAGTATGCGAAGCACCGCGGCACAAAGCCGTTGAAGGCGGCAGCTCACACCCCCTCCGTCAGGAGCAGAGAGAGAGAGAGAGAGACAGATAAAAAAATCAATATGTGCCCTTCGTGCTTTTAAGTACGCGAAGCACCGTGCAGCATGTCGCTTCAGGAAGCAGCTGCACAGAACGTAGCCAACGTGAAGATAATCTTTCAGCATTTTTAGACGAGCGTCCGTATCGTCTAGGTGTGCGAACAGCCCCCCTGCTCACACCCCCTACGTCAGGATCACAGAAAGTCAGCGCAAGAGAGAGAAAGAAAAGTAAGTTGGGTAGCTTCTCAGCAATCTGCCAATAGCGTCCCTTGTATGAAATCAACTGGGCAAACCAACTGAGGAAGCATGTACCAGAAATTAAAAGACCCATTGTCCGCAGAAATCCGCGAACCAGCAAAAAAATCCGCGATATATATTTAAATATGCTTACATATAAAATCCGCGATAGAGTGAAGCCGCGAAAGGCGAAGCGCGATACAGCGAGGGATTACTGTACTTGTCTTTAAATACAGATAAAACAGGGGTTGTTAATTGTTGGAGAGAATGACGCTGATTACAAAAATATTTTGTCATCATTTAACTCAGTTGGAATCACCATTAATTTTACTGAATCAGCCCACAATCTAGGAGTTATCTTTGACTCTAGCATGTCATTTCAAGCGCATATTACAAAGTTGTCCAAAACATGTTTCTTCCATCTTAAAAATGTTAGGAAATTAAGGCGCTTTCTAAATAAACAGGATTCTGAGAAACTAATTCATGCATTTATCTCTAGTAGGATTGACTACTGCAATGCGGTGTTCACTGGATGTTCAAACTGTTCTTTATACAGCCTCCAGTTATTCCAAAATGCGGCTACAAGAATTATTACAAGAATAAGAAAATACAAACACATAACTCCAGTTCTTAAATCCTTACACTGGCTCCCGGTTAAGTTTAGGGCAGATTTCAAAATCCTCCTTTTAAACATATAAAGCATTAAATGGCCGAGGTCCGGCTTACTTGTCTGAACTTATCATGACTTACAAACCAGAGCGCACATTAAGATCTCAAGATGCCGGTCTGCTTATGATTCCAAGGATTAGTAACAGTGGGAGGTCGGGCTTTTACTTACAGGGCCCCTAAAACTGTGGACTGGTCTGCCTGCTACAATAAGAGATGTCCCTTCAGTCTCAGCTTTTAAATCCCAGCTGAAGACTCACTATTTCAGTTTAGCACACCCTGACTAGAGCTGCTGATTAACTGTACAGACTGCATCTCTGTTGTTAGTCATTAACTGTACTTTCTCCGGTCCTGTTCAGCCTATATACATCGGACTTCCAATACAACTCGGAGTCCTGCCATGTGCAAAAGTTCGCTGATGACACTGCTATCGTGGGCTGCATCAGGAATGGGCAGGAGGAGGAGTATAGGGACCTAATCAATGACTTTGTTAAATGGTGCGACTCAAACCACCTACACCTGAACACCAGCAAAACCAAGGAGCTGGTGGTGGATTTTAGGAGGCCCAGACCCCTCATGGACCCCGTGATCATCAAAGGTGACTGTGTGCAGATGGTGCAGACCTATAAATATCTGGGAGTGCAGCTGGATGATAAATTAGACTGGACTGCCAATACTGATGCTCTGTGCAAGAAAGGACAGAGCTGGTTATACGTCCTTAGAAGGCTGGCGTCCTTCAACATCTGCAATAAGATGCTGCAGATGTTCCATCAGACGGTTGTGGTGAGCGCCCTCTTCTACGCGGTGGTGTGCTGGGGAGGCAGCATTAAGAAGAAAGACGCCTCACGCATGGACAAACTGGTGAGGAAGGCAGGCTCTGTTGTTGGCACAGAGGTGGACAATTTAACATCTGTGGCAGAGCGAAGGGCGCTCAGCAGGCTCCTATCAATTATGGAGAATCCACTGCATCCACTAAATAGTATCATCTCCAGACAGAGGAGCAGCTTCAGCGACAGACTGCTGTCACCCTCCTGCTCCACTGACAGACTGAGGAGATCATTCCTCCCCCACACTATGCGACTCTTCAGTTCCAGCCGGGGGGGGTAAACGTTAACATTTAACATTATACAAAGTTATTGTCTGTTCTTTACCTGCATTATTATCAATCTTTAATTTAATATTGTTTATTGTATCAGTATGCTGCTGCTGGAGAATGTGAATTTCCCCTTTAGATTAATAAAGTTTCTATCTATCTATCTATCTATCTATCTATCTATCTATCTATCTATCTATCTAGCTATCTATCTATCTATCTATTAGCACTAAAACATAAGTAACATTGTAACGGCCGACCCCTTACACAGCCGGCAGCTACACCTCCAAGACCTGTGGCCTGGATAATTTACTGAGGTTAAATCTAACTATCAAGCCGTACCTCTAACAAATTAAACTTTTCCCCCACAATCGATGGTGTAAATATAAGCACACAAAAGCAGAAATGTAAAATTAAACTGATTGATTGTATTAAATGAAATAAATATGCAAAATAAATAAATAGAAAAAATATATATAAATATAAATATCCCTCCACCACAGCAACAACGAGACACCACCATATATAAATACAATGAACCCTCCCTTGCCCCTGTAACATATAACAGACAACGAACAACAACAATGAATGATATACGGAATGAAAGTTTTTTTTAAAAACTGTCCTGAATACGGATTACTGAATTAGAGATAAATGAGTTGTTTGATTTTCCCAGCAATTGGAGCAACCTCACCGTGATTCCTCGGCGTGTGGTGGATGACGATCCGACCCCAGGGTCTCTGCAGATGAGGGATGGAAGACAGTCCGGCAAAATGAAAAACAATCTGGTGAAAAGGCGTGATGTGAAAAAACAGCAAGTAAGTTGAATCCGTGGTTGAAAAAATGGTCTCCTTTCTCCTTTCTCCTTTCTTCTCTCCTTCTCTTCTCTCCTGGCTATTCCCTCCTGATTGCTTAAATAGTCCTGTGACGGCTGTAATTAATTGATATAGTGAACAGGTGTTTTCCAGGTTTGGGGTTGCGGCCTCCTTCCACAAAGGGGGATGGCATTCACTGATACACACATAAACAGCAAATGGGACAATGGAAACAAGACGCACTCAGTACTAACATTTGATAACACTATAAACTATGTAGCCCCGCTACAACATGATAGTTATAATTGGATACTAACCCTCACCTATTCTGTTTCTCATCTCGGTACTCAAATGTGACACTTGGTGCCACTGCCCACTTGTCAAGTTGTTTTGCTTGCCTAAGGTAAAGTCATCCCTGATGGAGGATTGCAGGAATTGTGGGAAAGAGGGGTCCCTTCATCGGATTGGCTGGCCCAGCACTGTTTCAGCTGTGGAATGGCCAAATGGGGGAGGCAGCTTAATGGATGAGGTCTCCAGGACTCTGAACATATCCAAATCTTATTATGTGATGTCATCTACTGTTAAATTCTGCTCCGTACTTCTAAAATTTTTATTTTTTTTTACTTCTAAAAAATTTTTATTTTTATACTGTATTGAGGATTTGTTCTCTTCTGTGTATTGTATTGTGTTTGACCCCCTTCTTTTTGATACCCACTGCACGCCCAACCTACCTGGAAAGGGGTCTCTCTTTGAACTGCCTTTTTCAAGATTTCTTCCATTTTTCCCTACAAGGTTTTTTTGGGAGTTTTTTCTTGTCTTCTTAGAGAGTCACAGCTGGGGGCTGTCAAGAGGCAGGGCCTGTTGAAGCCCATTGCGGCACTTCTTGTGTGATTTTGGGCTATACAAAAATAAATTGTATTGTATTGTATTGCATGGCCGTGAGACTTCCTGACTGACATATTTAAAGCAAACAGAGGAAGTGATGAAACACAACTTACCATCAAAGTTAAAACAGTCGATCCAGTGGTGTGCTCCGCCATCAAGGCTCCATTTTCTTTTTTTATCCAGTAGATTCAGAAACACCTCACAGGCTGCGTTGCCTTTTTTTACTATCATGCCCAAAAGTTTTCTGTTCTTCTCAAACCTCTCGTTACATGAATCAATGTCGCTGATTTCATACTCATCCAGGACCCTTGTGGTTCTCAGTTCTGGTAATAGCAGCTCTATGTGGTTAAGGCCCGCTACGGCTTTGTCCCAGTTACTGTTGATGAAGTCTCTAGCGCCTTGTTGTGTACTGGCCATACTGGTGGACAGCCACTGTGACACCTGAAAAAACAAAAACAGAAGGCTTGAGAGAAGGACTGAGTTAACAAAGCACAGCGCATCACTTTATGAGTTTTCTGCTTCAGGCCTTGGATTTCATTTTTTACTAACAGAGGAACTGCAAATGAGGGGGATATCAGTGGGGGTTTTATAAAAAAATCAACGTGGACCACCTGATTGATCTTTGACATTCACATTTATTTGGTGAAAGTTTTGTTTTTATAACTGAAAAACAGATTTTAAATGAATATCCTGCTACCATGAGCAGCTGATTATTTGATTTGATCTTGCCCAAAACAAGAAAAAAGAATAATTTTGCAATAAATACTTTCCAGAAATATTTCAGTCTAAAGATGGGAACTGTATTTATGCATTAAGTACAAATATTCTTATATTATAAAATATGGAGGAGAAAATTGTCTATTCAGGTTATGAAGCTGAGCCTGAACGTGGTAGACTAGTCATGAATTCTAATGTTCAGTGTGTGTGCTGGTATTTTCTTAAACTGAAAGAACTCTAAAACAGGCCGTCGATCAATATTTTCAACAAAACAAGGTTATGGTAGACAGAAGCTGTCCCATCATGAACCAAACTGGAACTGAGAACCAATCACACTGACATATCCACACTATTTTCCAAGCACATTTCTCCAGTTTTGATGTCACTACACTGGTTACCTGTGTCATTCAGAATTGACTTTAAAATACTGCTGATGGTTTACAAAGCCTTAAATAATCTCGCTCCATCTTATATATCGGAATGTCTGACGTCTTATATTCCAAATCGCAACCTTAGATCCTCAAATGAGTGTCTCCTTAGAATTCCAAAAGCTAAACTTAAAAGAAGTGGTGAGGCGGCCTTCTGTTGTTATGCACCTAAAATCTGGAATAGCCTGCCAGTAGGAATTCGCCAGGCTATTACAGTGGAGCGCTTTAAAACACTGCTGAAAACACATTATTTTAACATGGCCTTCTCATAACTTCACTGTAATTTAATCCTGATACTCTGTATATCCAATTAAGTATCATTACTAGTCATGGTGGCTCTAAAATCCGTACTAACCCCTACTCTCTCTTCTGTTTCTTTTCCTGTGCCACCACCACCTAATCAAAACACCATGATGTTCCAACATTGATGGATTAAAGGCCAGAAGTCTACATGAACATCATCATCAAGTCCTTCCATGAGAACCCTAAATACAAAGAGGACTTCATTTATGTTAGGTAGAATGCCCAGGGAGGGCTGGGTGGTCTCATGGTCTGGAACCCCTGCAGATTTTATTTTTTTTCTCCAGCCATCTGGAGTTTTTTTGTTTTTTCTGTCCTCCTTGGCCATCGGACCTTACTCTTATTCTATGTTAATTAGTGTTGTCTTATTTTAATTCTTACTTTACATTATTGGAGCTACATTATTTGTATGAAAATGTGCTATAGAAATAAATGTTGTTGTTGTATTTTTATATCAGTGATGTTTACTGCGTCACCAAAACATGTCCATGTTTGTTCAAATTTTGACTAAAAGAAGTGGCAGTTCAGGGTGATGTTTTTAGATGGGTGCAGAATTGGCTCAGACACAGGAAGCAGAGGGTGATGGTGTGAGGAACCTCATCAGAACTGGCCAATATTAAGAGTGGTGACCAACAGGGGGTAGTGCTGGAGCTGATGATATTTTTAATATATATAAATGATTTAGATAGGAATATAAGTAACAAGCTGGTTAAGTTGGCAGATGATACCAATATAGGTGAATTAGCAGATAATTTGGAATCTGTTATATCATCACAGAAGGACTTGGATAGCGTACAGGCTTGAGCAGATTTGTGGCAGATGAAATTTAATGTCAGTAAATGTAAAGAATTATACATAGGAAGTAAAAATGTGAGGTTTGAATACACAATGGGCAGTCGGAAAATCGAGAGTCCACCTTATGAGAAGGTTTAGGAGTCGTAGAGGACTCTAAGCTATCGACTTCCCGACAGTGTAGAGGCCATTAAGAAGGCTAATAGAATGTTAGGTTATATAGCGCCTTGATGTGTGGAGTACAAGTCACAGGAGGTTCTGCTCAAGCTTTATAACACACTGGTGAGGCCTCATCTGGAGTCCTGTGTGCAGTTTTGGTCTCCATAAAGACATAACAGTACTAGAAAAGGTCCAGAGAAGAGCGACTGGGCTGATTCAGAGCTACAGGGGATGAGTTATGAGGAAAGATTAAAAGAGCTGAGCCTTTACAGTTTAAGTGAAAGAAGATTAAGAGGTGACATGATTGAAGTGTTTTAAATGATGAAGGGAATTAGTCCATTGGATTGAGACTGTTATTTTAAAATGAGTTCATCAAGAACACGGGGACACCATTGGAAACTTGTGAAGGGTAAATTTCACACAAACATTAGGAAATTTTTCTTTACACAGAGAATGATAGACACTTGGAATAAGCTACCAAGAAGTGTGGTAGAGACCTTCAAAAGTTGACTTGATGTTTTTTAGTAGAATTTAGTGAATAGGAATGGTAATAATAATACATTTTATTCATATAGCACCTTTCCCATGCTCAAGGCACTTCACAGAATTCAGACCCCCTTCAATTTTTCACTCTTTGTCATATTGCAGCCATTTGCTAAAATCATTTAAATTAATTTTTTCCCTCATTAATGTACACACAGCACCCCATATTGACAGACAAAAAAAAGAATTTTTGAAATTGTTGCAGATTTATTAAAAAAGAAAAACTGAAATATCACATGGTCCTAAGTCTTCAGACCCTTTGCTGTGACACTCATATATTTAACTCCGGTGCTTTCCATTTCTTCTGATCATCCTTGAGATCACCTTCATTTGAGTCCAGCTGTGTTTGATTATACAGATTGGACTTGATTAAGAAAGCCACACACCTGTCTATATAAGACCTTACAGCTCACAATGCATGTCAGAGCAAATGAGAATCATGAGGTCAAAGGAACTGCCTGAAGAGCTCAGAGACAGAATTGTGGCAAGGCACAGATCTGGCCAAGGTTACAAAACAATTTCTGCTGCACTTAAGGTTCCCAAGAGCACAGTGGCCTCCATAATCCTTAAATGGAAGACGTTTGGGATGACCAGAACCCTTCCTAGAGCTGGCCGTCCGGCCAAGCTGAGCTACCGGGGGAGAAGAGCCTTGGTGAGAGAGGTAAAGAAGAACCCAAAGATCACTTTGGCTGAGCTCCAGAGATGCAGTCAGGGGATGGGAGAAAGTTGTAGAAAGTCAACCATCACTGCAGCCCTCCACCAGTCAGGGCTTTATGGCAGAGTGGCCTGTCGGAAGCCTCTCCTCAGTGCAAGACACATGACAGCCCGCATGGAGTTTGCTAAAAGACACCTGAAGGACTCTGAGATGGTGAGAAATAAGATTCTCTGGTCTGATGAGACCAAGATAGAACTTTTTGGCCTTAATTCTAAGCGGTATGTGTGGAGACAACCAGGCACTGCTCATCACTTGTCTAATACAGTCCCCACAGTGAAGCATGGCGGTGGCAGCATCATGCTGTGGGGGTGTTTTTCAGCTGCAGGGACAGGACGACTGGTTGCAATCGAGGGAAAGATGAATGCGGCCAAGTACAGGGATATCCTGGACAAAAACCTTCTCCAGAGTGCTAAGGACCTCAGACTGGGCCGAAGGTTTACCTTCCAACAAGACAATGACCCTAAGCACACAGCTAAAATAACGAAGGAGTGGCTTCACAACAACTCTGTGACTGTTCTTGAATGGCCCAGCCAGAGCCCTGACTTAAACCCAATTGAGCATCTCTGGAGAGACCTAAAAATGGCTGTCCACCAACGTTTACCATCCAACCTGACAGAACTGGAGAGGATCTGCAAGGAGGAATGGCAGAGGATCCCCAAATCCAGGTGTGAAAAACTTGTTGCACCTTTCCCAAGAAGACTCATGGCTGTATTAGCTCAAAAGGGTGCTTCTACTAAATACTGAGCAAAGGGTCTGAATACTTAGGACCATGTGATATTTCAGTTTTTCTTTTTTAATAAATCTGCAACAATTTCAAAAATTCTTTTTTTTGTCTGTCAATATGGGGTGCTGTGTGTATATTAATGAGGGAAAAAATTAATTTAAATGATTTTAGCAAATGGCTGCAATATGACAAAGAGTGAAAAATTGAAGGGGGTCTGAATACTTTCCGTACCCACTGTAATTGATGGCATAGCACACACACACACATACAGGTTACATGAGCATCTTCACATGGAGGTAAACTGAGAGAAGGGTAATAAAGTCAAGTAGAGCTAAAAGACAAACTGAACAGAGGAGTTTTAAAAGAATTCATGGAGTCAGCTGACCTGATTAATTTCGGTAAGTCATTCCAGAGTCTGGGCGCTATACAGCTGAAGGCCTTTCTGTCACCCATGGAGTGTAGATTAGTGAGGGGCACTACAAGATGGCCAGAATCAGAGGACCTTAGTGGGCGGGCAGGCACATAGTGATGGAGAAGGTCACTGATGTAGTTTGGCGCAAGGTCGTTTAAGGCTTTGTAGGTTATTAGCAGAATTTTATATTCAATTCTGTAGGACACAGGAAGCCAGTGAAGATGGAGCAGGATGGCTTTGATGTGCTCGCTGCTGCTGGTTCATGTAAGGACTCTTACAGCCGAGTTTTGAATAAGCTGGAGCTGTGATATAAGATTAGAAGGGGCACCTGCCAGCAGCCAGTTACAATAATCGATGATTAAAAGCAGGGACAAGTTTCTCAGCATTAGAGAAGGAGAGGAAGGAGCGAACACGGGATATGTGACGGAGGTGAAAGTAAGAAAGTTTCTTTTTTTTTTTTTAATATTTTTATTTTATTAATTTTCATTGTAATCATTCCATACAAACAGATCAATTTATAACCCAACAAATTTGAAAACAAATCAAACCCCACCCCTGAGAAGGAGAGCTTAGCTAAAGGAAAATTTCTTTAAGCTTTTTAATAAGGCAACATTAGACAAAAGAAGGGGAGAAGTAAATATCTATATAAATAAGAGATGGAGAAGGGAGTTAAATGCAATAATAGTTAATTCTCTTATTCTAAAATAATATTGATTAAATCCTGCCAAGTTTTGAAAAAATTTTGTACAGATCCTTTAACTGAAAATTTGATTTTTTCCAATTTCAAATAATATAAAACATCGGTTTCCCACTGACTTATAAGAGGAGAATTAGGATTCTTCCAATTTAACAAAATAAGTCTGCGTGCCAAGAGTGTAGTGAATGCAATCACCGTTTGCTTGTCCTTCTCCAATTCAAGTCCATCTGGAAGGACACCGAACACAGCTGTTAGTGGGTTAGGAGGGATTGTGATACTAAGGCTGTCTGAGAGGCACTTAAAAATTTTTGTCCAAAATGATGTTAGTTTGGTGCAGGCCCAGAACATGTGACCCAGTGAGGCAGGAGCTTGGTTGCAGCGCTCGCAGGTCGGATCCTGGCCTGGAAACATTTTGGACAGTTTTAAGCGAGACAGATGAGCTCCATATATAATTTTTAGTTGAATAATTCTATGCTTTGCGCATATAGAACTCGAGTGAATTCTCTGCTTTGCTACCTTCCACTCCTTTTCTGATATATTGATTAAGAGATCTTCTTCCCAATGTCCTCTTGGATCTTTGAAAGGTAGGGACTCTAATAAGATTTTATATATTGCGGAAATAGTGTTTGTTTCCTCGGAATTGAGCAGTATTTTTTCCAGCATTGTGGAGGGTGCAAGGTGGGGGAAATCGGGCAGTTTCTGTTTAACAAAATTTCTAATTTGAAGATAGTAAAAGAAATGTGTAGCTGGGAGGTTAAATTTTGAACGTAATTGTTCAAAAGATGTAAATATGTTGTCTATATAAAGATCTCTGAGCATTTTAATCCCAAAACTTTTCCAGGTATTAAAAACTGGATATACTTGCGAAGGTTGAAAGAGGTGGTTCCCTTGCAGAGGTGCCACTGATAAAAGATTTTCCATCTTAAAATGCTTCCTAATTTGGTTCCATATTCTGAGTGAGTAAAGCACAATTGGGTTATTAGTATATTTGCGATAACTTTCATTTATTGGAGAGCAGAGCAGGGAATATAAAGAAGTACTACAGGATTTTACTTCTATTGCAGACCAAGCCTGTGTATGTGCATTTATTTGTGTCCAGGTTTTTATGGCTTGTATGTTTGCTGCCCAGTAATAAAACTGAAAATTAGGTAAAGCCATGCCACCTTCTGCCTGAGGTCTTTGTAGGGTCGCTCTTCGGATACGTGGGTGTTTTGAGTTCCAAATGAATGAGGTTATTATTGAATCTAACTGTTTAAAAAACGATTTATTGATATATATTGAAATGTTTTGAAATAAAAAGAGAAGTTTAGGAAGGATAATCATCTTAACAATGTTAATTCTTCCGGCTAGAGTGAGATGAAGGGTTGACCATCTATGCAAGTCTTGCTTAATTTTTTCCATACAGACGCCAAAATTTTGTTGATAAAGAGCTTTATGTTTACTTGTGATATTTACCCCTAGGTATTTAAACTGATCTGCTATGGTAAAAGGTAGGGTGTCTAATTTAATATTATATGCTTGTGAGTTCACTGGAAAGAGTATACTTTTATTCAGATTAATTCTAAGACCAGATATCTTTTGAAATTCTGTTAGTGCTGTTAAAACAGCAGGGACAGTGTTTTCTGGGTCCGATATATATAAGACCATATCATCTGCATATAGAGAAATTTTCTGTTCCAGTCCTTCTCTGACAATCCCCTTTATCTGATAAGAATTTCGGCAGTGAACCGCCAGTGGTTCAATAGCGATTGCAAACAACAGTGGCGACAAGGGACATCCTTGTCTGGTACCACGTTCTAGCTTAAAGTAGTCTGAGCAAATTTTATTAATACAAACTGAAGCTTCTGGACTGGTATACAGTAGTTTAATCCAAGCACAAATATTCGGGCCAAACCCAAATTTCTCCAATGCAGTGAAAAGGTAATTCCATTCGATCATGTCAAATGCCTTTTCTGCGTCTAATGATAGTAATATCTCTGGGGTGTTTGATTTTGCTGGTTAATATATAACATTAAACAAGCATCGGAGATTTGAAGATAGATGTCGGCCTTTAATAAATCCAGTTTGATCTTGTGATATTACCGAGGGCAGCACTTTCTCCATCCTTCTAGCTAGGATTTTTGAGAGTATCTTAACATCATTATTCAGGAGTGAAATTGGTCTATATGATGCACATTGTAACAAGTCCTTATTTTGTTTAGGAAAGACGGTGATTAATGCTTGTCGAAATGTTTGAGGTAGTATTTGGTGGTCTTTAGCTTCTGTAAATGTTACCAATAAGAGTGGAGCTAGCTGAGTGGAGAATTTCTTATAAAACTCTACGGGGTAACCATCAGGGCCTGATGATTTCCCGCTTTGTAGTGACTTTATAGCGTAAGAAAGTTTCTTAATGTGATTTATGTGGGCAGAATAAGAAAGTCTTCTTCTAGATGTAGACAAAAAGTGTAAAGTATCTACACAGATAAACTGGAAACAAAAGAGATGTTCCAGCTGTGCCAAGAGCTAAATCAAACAGTAGAACTAGCCTGTGCCACAGCGTCGTAACGAGGAAGGTGATACATGAAGAAGTACGTTTGAATAAGATTTCAAAGTTTGATGCATACCTGATGCCATGTGTGGAAAAGCTGTTGGAGAAGCTCAGGCAGGGGTGGTATATTTCCACCCTAGACCTCACGAAGGGTTACAGGCGAGTGCCCTTGGAGAAGTCCAGTTGCGAGAAGCCCGTGTTCACCACTCCAGATGGGCTGTTTGAATTTATAATGCTCCTCTTTCGGTCTCCATGGAGCACTGTTGACCTTTCAGAGGATGATGGACCAAATCCTGCGTCCCCATTCCACATATGCAGGTGTCTATCTTGACAACGTAGTCATTTTCAGTAATGTTTGGGGATCTCATTTCGTCCGCCTTTGGGCAGTACTTGACAGTTCGAGGCTGATGGGGTTGAAGTGAAAGCTGGGTATGTCGGAAGCCCATTATCTGGGATATTCCATGGGGAAGGGTTTACTCAAGCCTCAAATGGACAAGGTGGGGGAGGTGCTTGATAGCCACATCCCAAAACACAGAGGCAGGTTTGTGCCTTCCTTGGGCTTGCGGGGTGCTACAGGCAGTTCATTCCTAATTTTGTGCATCGGGCCGCTCGCTCACTGACTTGACAAAGGGCAAAAAGAATCATAGTGTTGTCTGGATCGACGCCTGTGACAGAGCCTTCTCGGACCTACAAGGTGCTTTATCCTCATTCCCAGTCCTGCGCAATCCAGAATTTTCAGAGGACTTTATTCTGCCAACAGATGCAAGCACTTTAGGTTTAGGTTTTGTTTGTCATATATAGGTTAACACAGGGTCAACATACAATGAAATATGTATGACGAGAAAAACAAGTCACTCAGCCTAGATCCAATAAAGCTAAAAAAATAATAAAAAAAAAAAAAATTTACAAGTTAAAAATAGACAAGCCATATAAAATAAAATGTGTACGTATAAAAGAAGTTATCGAGAAATATGAGTTGGATGAGCAGCAAGTACAAATGACAGATATTGCAGAGATAATGTTTTATAAGTACAGATGCATGTTCCAGTCAGTATTCAAAGTGTGTGCAGGTACAGTTTGTGTGTGAGTAATGCAATGTAGATGTAACGTAAGTGTATGTAAGTGTTCAGGTGTTGCTGTTGAGGAGTCGAATGGCCTGGTGGTAAAAACTGTTCTTAAGTCTTGTAGTCCGAGCAGCCAGACTCCTGTATCGTCTGCCAGATGGTAACAAGGAGAACAGCTGGTGTGCTGGATGGCTGTGGTCCTTTATGATGCTGCTTGTCTTACGCAAGCACCGATGGAGGTAAATGTCTTCAATGGCAGGGAGACTCTTGCCCGTGATGTGCTCTGCTGCCTTCACCACTCTCTGTAGTGATTTCCGGCTGCTGGCAGAGCAGCTCCCATACCAGACGGTAATGCAGCCCGTCAGCAGACTCTTGACCACACTCCTGTAAAAGTTTGAGGTGATGTTGGCATTCATGCCAAACTTCCTCAACCTCCTCAGGAAGTAGAGACGCTGGCGAGCTTTCTTAACCACAGTGTCTATGTGAAGGGTCCACGAGAGATCCTCGGTGATGTTTACTCCGAGGAACTTGAAGCTGTTAACCCTTTCAACTTCTATGCCGCTGATGTAGATGGCCTGGTGTTCTCTGCCTTGTTGTTTTCGATAGTCCACGATCATCTCCTTGGTTTTGCTAACGTTAAGAGACAAGTTGTTATTTAGGCACCAATTACTCAATGCCAGCACCTCCTCTCTGTAGGCCATCTCATCGTTGTCAGTGATAAGGCCTATGATGGTTGTATCATCTGCAAACTTGATAATGGTGTTTGTGCCGTGTTTTGCAACATAGTCGTGGGTGAACAAGGAATACAAGAGGGGGCTAAGCACACAGCCCTGTGGTGCTCCTATGTTTAAAATGCGTGATGAGGATGTGTGTTTGCCGACTCTCACCACCTGGGGCCTGTTTGTGAGGAAAGAGAAAATCCATCTGCAGATGGTCGTCCCCAACCCAAGGTCGTCAAGCTTCAAGACGAGTTTTGAGGGGATGATGGTGTTGAATGCTGAGCTGTAATCTATGAACAGCATTCTTACATATGTAGGAGTGGTGCTCTCACAATGTTTTGAGGGGGAAGAACACCCCATCATGTTTTTCAGCAGGAAACTGCTGCCCAGAAGCATAATCATTTGACAACTGGAAAGGAGTGTTTAGCAATTAAGTAGGCGGTGGAGTGCATTGGGGATGGCGGCTTACCCTGGCAACTGATCACACCCCACATCAGTGGCTGTACAAACAGAAGGATATGAATGCCCGGCTCACTTGTTGGTTTATTAGTTTGCAGGCTTTTGCTTTTGATGTTCACCACCATTCCAGAGCTGCACACACCAATGCTGATGTTCTTTTCCAAATGGCCAAACCTGGCTTAGATGGTCACTTTGCCCACACCGGTGTGGACAAAGTTAAGGGGGGGGTGTGAGATTTCTGAACTCTTTTGGGATCCCCAACAACGGGATGACACACCGAAGCGTGATTGCTGTGTCTGAGGAGGGCTGCTTGTCCATCGCCAAAGCAACCACAAGTTTGCAGCACCGTAGAAACAACTACGAGCCGGTCATGCTATAATCGGGTGGAAGGAGGACAAAGCTTGCTGAGGAGGAGTGGTGCTGGAAGAGAGAAGAAGAAAGTGCTTTTGTGTTGTTACTGTGCTTGGGAATGCGTTGTGTCTGTGGGTACGAGGAAGGTGTAGCCCACAGATGAAGAAAAATAAAAGTTTTTGTATTTTACATGTGCCTCAGTGTGAATCTGTGTCAGGTCGGGTGCCATATAGCACCTTTTTCACAATATATATATATTGTATATATTTACTTATTGCTAGATTATTGCTGCATTTTTTTTGTGCTTATCATTCCATCTGAGTGTTTTGTTGTTTGAGACATGGTGGTGCAGTGGTCAGCACTTCTGCCTCATAGCCCAGGTCACATTTTTGGCCACAACAATCGGTTCAACATAATTTGCAGACATTTTGGTATTTGAAGGACACTTAAAAGACCAATGCCCATTATAATTCTCACAGAACTAGTTCAGTTCCTCCTTCCATATTGATTTCAATGCTCCTTGTGGAGTTTGGTGAAGTTTTCAAATATTTCTGGGATTTTATTGAACTCACAGAGGAGCAGGGCCCATTAATCACTAGTAAAGAGTTAAACTGAAGCGTGAAGATTTTTCAGCCATATTGTCTAATAAGTACATTTGATACCTATTCATCCATCCACTTTCTACACCTGTTTATCTAGAGCAAGGACGTGGGGCAGCTGGAGCCTATCCTGGGCACAAGTCAGGAACAATCACTGGACAGTGTGATTGTGGTAGAAAATCCTAAAAGCTAATGTGGAAAACATGCAAACTCCACATGGGGGGCACCTGAGACATGAACCTTTGTACCCTTGTTGTGCGACAGCAGTGCTTGTTAAATGCTATTTAAAGTTCAAGTGTTTGTTATATTCTTGAATAAAAGTGCACATGTTTATTTCATATTTGGACTAAAGTCACATTATACACTTCACGTCATTATTAGTATAACATGGAAAAAATTTCTGCTTTAGCTATGTGCTCAGCAGTTCTTGTCATCCTACTCTTATCCAGATCTTTGTAGACACAGAACACACATGAAATGCATGTACGGTGGAGCCTTGGGTCATGACCGTAATTCATTCCAAAACTCTGGTCGCAACCCGATTTGGTCGTGACCCGAAGTAATTTCCCCCATAGGATTGTATGTAAATAGAATTAATCTGTTCCGGACCGTACGAGCTGTATGTAAATATATATATATTTTTAAAGATTTTTAAGCACAAAAATAGATAATTATACCATAGAATGCACAGCATAATAGTAAACTAAATGCTTACTTACTTCTTCTGCTTGGGTTCTCTCTCTCTCTCTCGCTCGCTCACTCGCACTCCCGCACTCTCTCTCTCTCTTGCTCGCTCACTGCACAAGGAATGCACAGGGAGAGACTGAACACGTGCGGAAATCATCGGCGCTTACGAACCAGAAGGGAAACTGGCTTGTCTGTCACCCGAGTATGTGGTTGTGAACAGATGCAAAAGTTTCACAAACTTTTTGGTCGTAACCCAATTTGTATGTGGTCCGAGACGTTCGTGACCCGAGGTTTCACTGTATTCCAAATAACGATATACTATATTATTTACCCTTTACAACTCCAGGAACCTCACACACAGATAAGGAGCCTTGGCTTGAGCTGTGAGAGTTGAGGTCCATCATGGCGGGGAGTGGGACAGCAGGCTGCTTGCTGCTTGTGCTGATCAATGCATTTACAAAACAAAAGATGTTGACAGAGAGGTGCGAAGGGATTTAAGGTGGGCTGGGATTATGAGTTTTTTCATAGGCTTCAGGGATTCTGGCGTTAAATAGTAAGTCACTCAGAAACAAACTGTATTGTTATTCAAAAAAATCTCATTTTCACTTCAGTGTCATGCTTATAGGCTGACCATATGTCCTCTTTTTCTAGAACCTAAAAAAATGCCTCCAGATGAGATTTTCAAATATAGTAAAATGTCTTGGATTTGCTTACTTGTACCCATGAGCCCCAACCCACTGTGGGAACCTGCCTGCCTCAGGCTGCCTGCTGACCCAATTCTCTTTTTTCAAAATCAAAATATGGACATCCTGTTTTAGAGAAACAAGAAAAAGAAGAAAAACCCTCTGCCATCCATGTCAAACGTGAAAATTTTGGGTTCCAGGACATAAATAGTCATGTGAGTGCGTGTGAGTGTTGGAAGAAATAATTGTGTTATTTTGCAAATCGTCTGCTGCTGCAACACCGTGTATGTGCACGATCCGGTCGTCTGTTAACTGTTAGCGAGGAAGGGTTTTTAATTTAAAGGGGTGATCAACTTAAAAGAACTGAACATGCTTTGAGTTCATATACATGTTATCCTGTATGTACTGTCGGAATCTAATTAGTATTTTGGTTTACTGGGAGCCAGTGATTATTGCAGCAGAACTGGGTGTAAAGCAAGAAGCAAAGGAGGACGGTGAGCCGATTGTTTTCAGTGCTCAGTCGCACAGCCAATCTGAAAAGAGTGTGCTGTGATGTGTGCAATCTTATAATAGGAAAGTATTCATAAAATATCTGTTTAGTTTTAATCCAGCTATTTGATAAAGACAGTTTGACACGGGTGACAGCAGCCAGTGTTCACCTGTGGGGTCAGATTTGGAATGGAAAATGGAGATGGATGTTATGTACCTTAAAGGACTAAATTAATTTTCTTAATTGAAATGTTTTGCTGACACATTTTAAGTAGTGTGGAAGATGAATGTTCTCCTCGCTCCTTTGTACAAATGCATGTCTAAGAAGGCAGCTTTATGAAACCATTCAGCATGCTTTGCTGAGCAAACAGAAAAAAATATTTTTTCTAAATGACTCAAGGTCAAAGCATTCCACACATGAGTCTACCTTATCACGTTTTCCCCTAGCTTACATGTCAATGCCATAACACAAGAGCCAAGAAGATCAGTTCGCACAGGGGCGTTTTAGAAACTCAAGGATTTTGTAAAATAAATTTGTCAACTGTTGCATCTCATAATGATATTAAATCACACATTCTAGGGGTATAAAAACTTGCCCCACCCAATAAACAGGGTTCAGAAGAGCCCTGACGCTGTCATGTAATATTGATTGCCGGCTTTTCTGAAACTCTACTCACTGTGATGCTGCAAAATAAAGCTGCTATATAACCACACCTGCTGTCATGTCTGAAGTCTTCGTCCACAGTAGTCAGTGTTAAAAGAGGCTCAGAACATCTTGCTCAATAATGCCGATCAATAACTGCACAGGAACATGCAAATCACTTTTATGGCGCTATGAGGAGGAGCTCCACGGTACCACTCTGCCTATTTGTTAAAACATCTGCACTAATACTTAACCCAATTAAAACTTACTAAATATATACCTAAGACGTGTGTTGAATTCTTGTCACTTGATAGTAAGCTGTGTCCCTTAATGCGCCTGAGTGCACAACGACATCGGAATATTTCGTTTGTGTCAATAAGCAGCTTCATCCAGGAAGAGACATTGACTTCCTGTACAATTGCTCCCCAAATGCTCTTTTCTTTTCCGAGCATTTTATGAGTGATACCTTTGATTTCTAAAGAATCAGCATTTGTCTGCAAATGGTCAAAAACTGCTGTGTGTCAAAATTTTCTAAACCACATGTTGCTGTGAATGGTGTCAGTGATAACAAGAACTTTCAACAGAGTCATTGAAAATAATGGCAAGTAACTTGTCAAGCAGTTTAGGAGCATTCTGGTCTTGTGCTAAAACGCTACAAAAATGCTTAGGTGTGGATGGGCCCTAAAGCTTCCCCACCCTGACCTTCACACACATTGACGGTTAATTAAAAGAGTTAATTAGCTAATTAGCCGAACAATCTTAAATCATTGAAGAGTCTGAGGTCTCTGAGCTTAAATCACATCACCTACGCTGGACGCAAGGTGGAGTATGAAAAAGTGCAAGTGCTGCTGGGGTCAAGATGTGAAAAGGTTTGACAATGTCAGAAAGTCACATCCACCACCTTTGTGTTGCAGAAAACAGGAGCACAACAAGACATCCAATGCAAAGAAGGAAACAACAATAGTGAGGATTAGGGTGTTCTACATATTAAAGAGAAGGTAGGACAACTATTTATAAAAATATGTTTAATAAGAGAGTGAATGTTTTATTTCTTAAAATGTTTATTTGCTTATCTTACCCACCTAGCCTGCTACATTTGGCCCGATTTGGGTTCTGCTCTGGCGCTGTCCGCAGAGATTCAGTTCGGCACACATTCGCAATCCGCAGGTCAGCCTTTTCTAATTCGGATATTTTGCAATCCATAGCCATTACACCTCACATCTGGGCCAAGTCAGGAGTAAGCAGAGCCTGCTGATGACAGTGCAATTACAACATGTCGGATTTGTTCCGAGTTCGTACTTGGACTGGCGGTTCCTGACAAATTGAGGTACAATTGTGACATGTTGTATTCAAGGCCCAGTCTTGACTGTAAGCACACTGGCAGGCTTGTTAGTGGCACAGTTCATATGTTGCATCTGCATTAAGTCAGAACAGACATTGCCCAATGAGCCACCCAGTAAAATACACTCAGGCTGCATCAGAGCAGATTGCTTTATTTTAATTACCATGTATAAAAGTATAAAAATTAATTAAAAAAATATCTATAAACATTTCAGGATCCCCATTTACTGTGTGGTCTGTGCTGTATGCAAATGAAGCAACATCAACAGCCAATCCTCATCTGGCTATGGAGATCTTCAGGGCGAGCCAAACGTGAAGAGTGTTGTTAAACGTAAGCAGCAGCACCGTCACTGCCAGCCGCACACTGCGTAATATTTAATGTGTCATTGTTACGGATTTCACTGTTTGATAAGCTGCAGGGCCCTGAATGATTTAATCTTTCATTCATCCATTTCATTATTCACCTTAATTTGCAGAAAACAGGAGCGCAGACCCACCAAGTTGAAGATAAATCAAGAAAACCACCAACAGTCAGTATGCAGGGCACAAGCAGATCTTCACAGTTTAAAATGAGGAGAAGGAGGGCATTTGACAAATGAAAGAGGAGTTAGGACAACTGTTCCAAAAAATACATTTAATAAGGGAGTGAATCATTAATTTTTAAAAAATGTTTATTTGCTTACTTTGTTTTATCTAAACAATAGTTGGCGAGCTAACAGAATAAAGCCACCACTGCGTCATATTGGAATCACAGCCTGCTTTTCATAACACCAAGCAAAGATTTAGAGCTCCATGCTGTCAGATACATGCAACTCACAACTTTTATATTAATTCGTAACAAATCTAGGAGTCAATGTAAAGGTGCTGTTTACAAAAGAGGACAGAAAAAAAGAGAACTTTTACTAACACCACAGTATAAATGTATGCAAAATGTAGATCTTTTTAGATACAAACTTCTTTAGTTTACCAATCTGACATTTCTCATTAAGCACTTTCTAAAAGCCAAGTGTTTTAATACTGTGATAACAAGTGGAAGTATTTGGAGAAAGTGCAAAAACATTACAACTTTTAAAGTACATAAACTGAATATAGTCAGGAGTTAACATAGCAAAATGTATATCAGTGCAAACTGCAGGACTACACCAGGGCTCTTCACCTCAATGGAAATATACAGGTGCCGCCATTGAAAGAGAAGCTGAAACTCCCCAAATTTAGAGTAATTCTGCTTTACTCCTGCTTAGTGAAAGGTAAGTGACGGTCGTGCAGCTCCTCATGTATTTAGTTTGTGCTTCTTTTAGCAAACTGACAACACTGGCCTGCGGTGGGTTGGCACCCTGCCCGGGATTGGTTCCTGCCTTGTGCCCTGTGTTGGCTGGGATTGGCTCCAGCAGACCCCCGTGACCCTGTGTTCAGATTCAGCGGGTTGGAAAATGGATGGATGGATGGACAACACTGGAGCACTGCTAGCCTATGATGTTTTATTACATGAACTAAAAACAGGAGTGATGATTAGTGATAGTTTCCTGTGATTATCGTGTAGTCGTCTGGAGGAGAGTCAGACAACAATTGACATTTGGGAGGCGACACACAATAACCTCGATGGTGGCAGTCAGACTGGATTCTCAGAGGTGAAAAGGATAATAATTCTTTGCATTTATATAGCGCTTTTCTCACTACTCAAAGCGCTCAGCAATTGCAGGTTAAGGGCCCAACAGAGCAGAGTTCCTATTAGCATTTACAGGATTTGAACCGGCAACCTTCTGAGTGCCAATACAGATCCCTAGCCTCAGTGCCACCACTCCACCTAGGATTTGCAAATGCAGTCGAGTTCAAGGCGGAAGAGGGAGACAGAGAGTCACTTCTGGGTACCAATGATCAACGGTGTCACTTGTGACGGTAATACAGATCTTTTGTGTAAAAAATACAATGAGAAATATCATCAACTGCGTTTTCTCAACAGAATTGTGAAGTTACAGCCACATGGACATCTGCAGTGCAGCAAATTAGGAAAAGACAAGGAAGGACAGAAGTGTGGCATACATACTGAGGGAATAATTAAAACATTTAAACACACCCAAGGAGTGCATTGAGGACTGATGCCAGGAAGGACTTCTTTACACAAAGAGTTGTAGGACTGTGGAAGAAACTACAGAGCTGAAGCAGACACCTGGAATATATTTAAGAAGGATATGGAAAATATATTAGTGCAGCTTAACTATCAGCTACAAACCACTGACAAAAGGATGCGAATGGTCTCCTGTTGTTTGTCAAATTTCTTATGTTCTAACTGACACTGGGCCTCAGTGGTTCTAGTGTTGAAAGTGGCAACGCAAAGTACTAACAGCCATTGATCAGGCAACTAAAAATAGCAGAACATGTCAAATGTGGGCTGCAGGACAAAGCTGTAAACAGCATTAACTGTGTCAAATCATGTCCACTTATGTGGGATGAAATAGCCGGTCAACATAAAGTGTTTGTTTTACACACTGAAGTAAGATGGCTATGCAGAGGAAACTTTTCAAACTTTGTAGTAAATAACTAGCCTTCTTCACTTCAAGGAGCTCCAGACATTACCTTGTGGACTGTTTAACAAATTCATCACGACTAATGAGACTTGTGTCTCTGGCAGATATCGTTACAAAATTAAATGAAACTAAACAGTCACTACAAGGAAAGAATGTGCAATTTTCAGCTCAAAATATATAAAAAAACCCAATTCATTCTTTAATAAGAAACTGGAATTGTGAATATCTGCAGCTGAACAAAATTACTTGGACTGCTTCTCTATGTTACAAGAATCTTTGTTAGAACTGAATGTGAAAATCCACAAAGAGGTCTCTAGCAGTGCAGTGTGACCAGCAGTCATCTCTCTTCCAATATTCTTCCAAACCCACTGCTGATCATTTTTAAATTCCAAATCCATTTGTAACTGCAGCTAAGCTGGTCGGCTTCACTGCAAATGATTACGAAAGTCTAACAGATTTAATTAATGACTCTGACTTGAAACAGAAGTACAAGGAACCTCCATTAACTAATGCCAGCCTACAAGGGCAGTTCCTCAATGCGTCAAAACAAGAAATCCAAGCTTGACCACCTTCTACTACGGCTTATTTGTGTGAGGCTTCATTTTTAACAGTGTTATAGAAATGGATCTGAAGCTACACACCAGATACGAGGATTCAACTTTACCACAATGTTCTGGAGCTTAAAAGAAGTGGAGGACCAAACGCATTGCAAATTGCTCTTGTTTCTTTTCAAAAATATGATGTTGTTTGGTATATTAGGTATTGCAATGTTAAGTAAAACTGTAATTTTCAACCTTTCCTTATTATTTGTATTTTATTGTTTTGCTTTTACTTAAATAAACACGTATGTCTTTATGATCTGTGTGTTCTGTGACGTTTAACGTCATGTATTTCCATATACGTGTGTCAAGTCAAGTCAAGTCAACTTTATTTATAAAGCACTTTACATACAACAGCCGCTGACCAAAGTGCTGAACATAGGCTAAAATAAATTTTAAACAAAAACAAAATAATAAATAAGTAAATAAAATACAATAAATGAAACTAATTAAAACATAGTAAACACAAGTAAACAGAGTTAATACAGAGTAAAATCAACCGCTCACACAGGATCAAATGCCAAACCAAAGAGGTAAGTCTGAAGAGCAGACTTAACAATGGCAGTGAGGAGGCCTGTCTAATGTGGATTGGCAGTGAATTCCAGAGCCTTGGAGCCACAACAGTAAAAGCCCTATCCCCCTGAGCTTTCGCTGAGTCCTAGGCACATCCAGAAGCAGCTGACCAGCTGATCTGAGTGAGCGGGAATGAGAGTGCATATGCAGCAGCTCAGCGAGGTAGGGCGGATCAAGCCATTTAAGGACTTAAAAACAAATAAAAGAATCTTAAAATGAACTCTAAACTGAACAGGCAGCCAGTGCAGTGATGATAACACAAGTGTAATGTGCTCATTTTTTCGCGTGCCAGTTAAAAGGCGTGCAGCAGCATTTTGCACCAGCTGGAGCCGAGACAGGGTGGACTGGCTAACACCAACATACAACGAATTACAATAGTCCAACCGGGTTGTAATAAAGGCGTGGATTACTGTTGTAAATTGATCTTTGGAAAGAATGTTTTTTATCTTCGCCAAACGTCTTAGCTGAAAAAAACAAGATTTCACCACCGCAATAATCTGACCGTCCAGTCTAAAATCCTCATCTATCCTGAAACCCAGATTTGTAATAACAGGCGTACCATATTGTGCAAGGGGACCCAAATCCACAGGAGCAGAAGTAGAAATAGACCCACTGGTGCCCCCAGGACCAAAAACTATAACCTCTGTCTTATTTTCATTAAAATTTAAAAAGCTCACTGCCATCCAAGCTTTCACCTCTTCTAGGCACATAACCAAAGTTTGTATGGAGTAAGCATCCTTGCGTTTGAGGGGTACATAAACCTGAGTATCGTCTGCATAACAATGGAAAGCAATTTTATGCTTTCTAAGAATAGAGCCAAGAGGCAGGAGATACAAAGAAAATAGCAGAGGACCAAGTATGGAGCCTTGTGGAACCCCACATGATAGTGAAGCAGAGGAGGATCTAAATTCATCTAGCCTCACTGAAAAAGTTCTTTGAGTCAAGTATGATTTAAACCACGCCAAGGCAGTACCACGAATGCCCACACAGTGCTATGATCTATAGTATCAAAAGCAGCTGTTAAATCAAGCAGGACTAAAATCCCATAATCCCCTGAGTCTGTTGCAAAAAGGATGTCATTAAAAACCTTCAGTAATGCGGTTTCAGTACTGTTAAGTGGCTTAAAACCAGATTGAAACACTTCGAGCACATCACTTTCATCTAAAAAGGCTTCAATTGAATATGCACACTTCTCTCCAAAATTTTGGAGAGAAATGGAAGCTTGGAAATCGGTCTAAAATTGGATAGCACAGTGGGATCTAGGCTTGGTTTTTTGATCAATGGTTGCACTATAGCATATTTAAACAAATTAGGAACTACGCCCGAGGAAAGGCTGCTATTGATAATAGCAAGAACAGATGGCCCTAAAACAGAAATAATCTCTTTAAAAAGAGAAGGTGGGACAACATCAAAAGGAGAACCTGAGGGCTTCAATTGACCAACAATCTCATAAGATAGAGTCACCGGCTCAAACTGATAAAAAACAGCAGAGCAGGGGAGAACAGCTAAGGGTTCATAAACAGTGAGAGGTATATGAGCCCTAACATTATTCACCTTATCCACAAAGAAGTGCAAAAATTTCTCACATGTCTCAAAAGAAGGTTCCATACAGGCATTCTGTGGAGCATTTAAAACCCTATCTATAATGTCAAATAACACACGCGGTTTGTGATAGTTTGACAGAATAATATTTGACATGTACGCTCTTTTGGCATCTTTCACAATAAACTGATAATGACGGCAGCAGTCTTTCAATACTTGAAACGATACACGCACATTGTCCTTTCTCCACTTGCGCTCAGCTTTTCGGCACTCGCGTCTGACAGCGCGAGTTGTGTCAATTCAGCCAGGGCTCGGATTTCATTTGTGTGTGGGATGGACTTCACTGTTCACCTGTCACCAAAGCCTCCGAGAAGGGTATTGCTGCAGACCGGAGACATTATGGGCGGATCTGAAGGCGGGATAACTGTAAATGGAAGTGGATAGTATTGGCTAATTCAGAGTTTCAACGAATGAGATTATTGTTCTTCTATGACAATCAAAATCTCACCTGTCCAATTACCAACGTTTGAAGTTGTCTATCAAGTGTAATTTTAACCAAACGTTTCACAGTTCGTGATCCGTACCGCTTTGAGGTTCCGCCTTATAGAGTTATCTCTTAAATAACCTGCCTTTGTACCAAGCGACGAAACTCCATTAAACAAAAGGAGACAAAAAAAAGAAGCTGCGGTGATGAAACTCCATTAGACAAAAGAAGAAGAAGCGACCAAACTAATTGCTTGTATTTTTGACAATAGAAGTAAATGTGCTTCGAAATGAAAACGTTTGAAAGTTGCAGTTTTTTTTCGTATTTTTAATAACTTTGTTTTGCATGGTTATGTTTGTACCGTGAACCTTTACGTTTGTATTAATAATCATTTTCTCTGTAGTAATTGATTTATATTCAGTGCTTGAAGTGGATCGGCAGTCAGCGGTACCGGCAACCAGGGCTGGATTTATATGAAAAGAGGCCCTAGGCTATTCCACTTATGAGGCTCTTCCACCTTCCATTTTTAAGTTTGTAAATTACATGAGAGATAATAAAATACATCATTACTGTGATTAACCAATACATTTTTATGTTTGTTTATTAGTCATATGCGTAGAATTTCTCCTTATTTTCGGTTCAGTGTTTTAGTGTTCACTGTTTTTAGAATAGTGTAATTTTAATTTTGCTAACAATTTGAATGTAGGCCCCTCTTGATCTTGAGGCCCTAGGCTGAAGCCTAGTTAGCCTATAGGAAAATCCGGCCCTGCCGGCAACTCTTCAAATTCCACAAGGCGAGTTTCACGAGAACTCTTTGACTGATCATGGAAGACGAAAAAAAACTTTTACAAGCATCTAGGAAACGCTTGATGAGTTATTCTGTCGTGAAGTGGGCTTTGGATAAAGTTCACATTGACTATAGTGGTGCACCATGTTACCTTTTTTTCTTTTCAGTTTAGTTCCTTATGTTGGAGTAATGTGTCTAAATTGTAATCTATATATATAAAAATGGAATGGGTGGGTCGTCGGGTGGGCCTTTTTTTCATTCCGTCGTTTTTTCGACGTTTTGAAAATGTAGAATGATTATTTGATTTTTTTGTTTTTATTTGATCGTGTCTATGTAGCCGCCGTCGTAATAAAGTATCGCTAAAATCGTCATTTATCGTAATTTATTTTTGACGTATAACGTCGCCGTCGTCGAGGTCAGTGATACCAGTGCAAAAAATCTGCTTACGGTTGAAAGACACGCCCTACTCACTGGACAGTTAAAAACACCAATCAAACTAACGATGACATCAAGTATTACCCAATCAAAAGTAGGAAAGGAGGCATCTTCATAAAATGCGTGTGGGATGATTTGCATGAGACGCTGCTTTAAAAAAAAAATGATAAAAAAAATACGGGATAAATCCCGTCCAGTATTGATTCAAAACGGGACGCGCAATTTCATTCTCAAACGCGGCACGATTCCGTATTTTAAAGGACGGGTGGCAACCCTACAGTGCCAGGTAACCACCCATACAATCAGATTGTGATTCAGACTAGGAATGCAATGAATGTAATTACCCCGATCTACATACTAGGCAAAAGTCTTGTAACATTCAAAGATGATGGTTTGGGATAAGTACACCATACAACATAAAAGAGCTTATGAAGCCTTGAACCGAAAAAAGCAACATCTCAGAGATCGTAAAAAAGAAAAATAGGAGCTAATGTCGTTTTACTCGCTGTAGATTTTAGTCAAACATTACCAGTTATTTCACGAGGGAGACCAGCACATCAACTCAACGCGTCTTTAAAATCCATGCTTCTCCCACGCTCGGTTATATGTCGCGTGTTCTCTGGTAGGTGCACCAAAAAATGTATACATTTAAGCATGAAATGGGCAAACAAAAAATGAGGTATACCCGAAGGCACAGCAGTAGTACTTAATGTAACTTTACTTCTTAAATGTTAATGTTTTACTGTTTAATAATTTATACGCTTCTTATATGTTGTTCAAATTCTTTTATCAAAATACCACTGACAGCGCAATGCACGATAACATCGAGTGAATACACCATACGCATCCGCCCACGGCCGCCCTGGTGTGCGCAGATAGGACTTGATTGTACAATAAAATAAAATAAAGATAAAAACACTAAAACAATCATCACCCATAAAGCGGATAGTAGACGTGACGTACTATATGTGTACCACATTTCAAGTGTATAGGTGCAACAGTTTGCGAGCTACAGGTCATTTAAAATCCTGGACAGACACACAAATTGCCACGGTAGCAAATTACAGAAGAAGATTTTACTGTTTAATAATTTATATTTATATGAAATGTGCTTCTTATATATTACTTCATATTCTCATATGATAATGATGTTAATGTTTATATTGATTTCTGTGTTATTAAAACTGCATGTATGTGTGTATATGTATATATATATATATATATATATAGCAAAATACCCGCGCTTCGCAGCGGAGAAGTAGTGTGTTAAAGAGGTTATGAAAAAAAAAAGGAAACATTTTAAAAATAACGTAACATGATTGTCAATGAAAGCCCGTTTCACTCAGTAAGTCTTATGTGTGTGTTTATGTATGTGTGTGTATATATATGTACATGTGTATATGTAGATATGTATATATATGTATATGTATATAAATGTTTATGTGTGTGTGTATATTATATATATATATATATATATATATATATATATATATATATATATATATATATATATATACATATATATATATAAAAGACAGCAACAGTTATAACAATGACAACACAATTACATTGACAATCATGTTATGTTATTTTTAAAATGTTTCCTTTTTTTTTCATAACCTCTTTAACACACTACTTCTCCGCTGCGAAGCGCGGGTATTTTGCTATATATATATATATATATATATATATATATATATATATATATATATATATACGAGCTGTATATACCCGGCGTTGCCCGGGGCAGAAGTAACCTAATCGGTCAAACACTTACATATATACCAAAGTAAACCTAATCGGTCAAACAGTTACATATATAAAAAAAGCGAACCTAATCGGACAAACAGCTAATCTATATACATAAGCAAACCTAATTGGTCAAACAGTTACATAAATACAAAAGCAAACCTAATCGATGAAACAGCTTCATATATACAGAAGCGAACCTAATTGGTCAAACAGTTATGCATGTGCAGAATAATTTTACAAACATTATGCGTGTTAACAATCATTAAAAAGAAAAGATTGAGGAACTCTTCTTCTATATGTGATGAAGCTGGATGAAGTTGACTTGATGAAGACGTAGGTGGCATAGATTGGTTTTTCTAAAACAGAAGAAAAAAATGAGTATCTATTATTATTTTAAATTAGAATGAAAATGAGAACCTTGATTAGAGATAGATTATCCGTATTAAAATATGTGCATGAATAAACTTTTGCTAACTCTCTAGCAAAAGTTTATTCATACAAATTGGCATGGGATGGCTTTGTGAAAAAGTAAAAATTAGATAAAAATAAATTGAGAATGCGTACTTCGATTTGACTGAGATTATCTGTAATGATGAAAAAAAAGTTTACTATGTTTTTTTTTCCATACGGGAAGGATGTAAAACCTTACATAGGCACCCTTCAGCCCGTACTGAAGGGTAGTGTCAGATTCTTACTGACTAAAAAACACCCTTTTTATTCCACAGCTACCCCAAAAACCACTATAGGCATTACTTTGGGGTGGCAGTAGTTTAGTTATGAAACAGCTGGGTCCTGAAAAAAATCTGTCTTATTAGTGGCTTCATCACATATAGAAGAACAGTTCCTCAATCTTTTCTTTTTAATGATTGTTAACACGCATAATGTTTGTAAAATTATTCTGCACATGCATAACTGTTTGACCAATTAGGTTCGCTTCTGTATATATGAAGCTGTTTGATCGATTAGGTTTGCTTTTGTATTTATGTAACTGTTTGACCAATTAGGTTTGCTTATGTATATAGATTAGCTGTTTGTCCGATTAGGTTTGCTTATGTATATAGATTAGCTGTTTGTCCGATTAGGTTCGCTTCTGTATATATGAAGCTGTTTATCCGATTAGGTTCGGTTTTTTTATATATGTAAGTGTTTGACCGATTAGGTTACTTCTGCCCCGGGCAACGCCGGCTATATACAGCTCGTACCAAATAATTTGCGATGTTTTTGTACCGTCAATTTTAATAGAATTTCATGGTAGTTTTGTGCAGATGATGCCTGCTATTACTAAATTGTTAAAGACTTTCCTGCAATGGTCAGTGCGCCACTAACTTATATGTGACTCAGACTGACAGTCGTGATGTGCACAGAGCCTTTCAATTTATTTACAAGTGACATTTATAACTTATTTACTTTCAGCCAGCTTGCTACAAAAATATCTTCTGGAAATTGGATGTTAATGAAAAATCAGGTAAATTGCAAACACCCATTTGTTAAACTTGTAATTCACTTGTAGTGTTTGACTTTCACGTGTGTCTTTTTATTTTTCTTTCCTTCTTCTCCTAGGACATCCCTGCTGGTTCAGTAGACTGTGGAGTAGACATTTTGATGGTGTTTGAATATGAACTGTAAGTTTTATGTAACTTTACATTTCTGTTTAGATTGTGTAGGATTTCAGTACTTTATCTTTTATTCTCTCTCAGTCTGCTCTTTATCTGACTATGGAGGAACCCTTTGATTTTACTGTCAGTCTTTTAAAGATGATAATAATATATGTATATATATATTTTTTTTCTTCATGTGTGGCATAACTTTAATTGTGGCATTAATTTAATTTGCCCTCCACTATTAATGACACCCCTTATAAAAATTTTAATTTTAAAAATATTTATTTCTTGATGAGGGCTTTGTTTGTCTTTGAATGAAATTGTTTCAATTAAAAGTCTGATGTTTCTATTTTTTTCAGTGCAAGGTGACATTTCTTCAGCAAACAGGGAATTTATTTGTAACCCTTCTTACTAATTTTTACAAGGGGTGCCAATAATAGTGGAGAGCACTGTATTTATCCTTTTTATCTTAGGATGACGTGTCTGTGACTTGCATATTACTTTAGGTAGTGTCCAGATTGGTGTATTCATAATACTCTGAAATAATTGATGTATTCTAAAAAACTATTGAGATAACCATGAACGAGAGTTTTTGTAGTGAACCACAGAGTAATTCTCAAAGTATGAACTTTATTCCAAAGTGTCCACTTTTATGAGAAAACAGGAGTGTTCAGACCCAAACCAGACAGCCAGCATAAGACAAATCCTTCATGTGACAGTCTGATGTATTTATTTGTGTGTCTCCACCGTGGCTGTGTAACTGCAGTGGGGCAGCGGACTCGAGAACAAGGGGCTCAGGTTTATGAGGCTGCAGAGATCAGCAGGGCCTCCAGGAGGACTCAACATAAAAACTGTTCATCATAAAAGGGCCATGGAGCAGATGACCACTTGCTGATAACTTAGTTCAGATAACAAGTAAAAATTTGTTATTGCAATCTATCTAGTAGCAAAGAGCTATGATGACTTTATAGCACCAAACTCTTGTATTTGCTTGTCCAACAGGTTGTTTTATCTGAAAAGGTTTCATCCAAATGGTTTAAAATGGATGAAGATCCTAAAGGTCACCGGGTAATTATCTCTATACAGTAGAAGATGAGGAGCTGACAGATGTCCTCCACAACTACCTAATGAAGTGCTGTCAAGAGGTGTAGGTACTTTTGAAAAGATCGACACCCCGAGTTCACATCATTCTGGATGTGCTGATTTGGCTTTAGTGAGTCTCTAATGAGTACAGAAAGTGTCTCTATGAGTGACATCCTCTCTGTTTCTTTTTTTTGTGATCGGCTCTTATTGAAGCTCGAGGAACAGTTGAGAGGATTTCTCTACCAGAGGTGGAAGGTCTGCTCATTGATGGACCAGCAGACGGTGAATGGGACGTCATGTGGTGTTGGGAGCAGACGGTCCTTTCTTTTTATTTTCAGCACCATTCTTCTGTTAATCAGAATATCATTTTACTTGTAGTGAATTTAGACAAGAATATAAACTAAATACATAGAAATGTAAATATTTGTTTAAAGTGAAATTTAAAATACGCATTAATACACTTTTAGTATTGGTGAAAATAAATCTTTTTTTTTTTTAAGGTGAGCGAAGAGTTTGACAAACTTGACCTAAAATGTAAGGACCTACAGAGAATGCAGTTTGTTGTGTTTTTGCAAAACCTGGCTAAATAACACCATCCCAGATGCCAACGTGGAGCTACCCGGGTTTAGCACAGTTAGAGCGGACAGAGATGCAAGTACCTGTGGTAAGCACAAAGGAGGAGGACTCGCTCTCTATGTTAACACACGGTGGTGTAACTCTGGACACGTTAAAGTCAAAATCTCCACTTGCTGCAGGGACATCGAACTGTTGGCCGTAAGTTTACGTCCCTACTATTTGCCCAGAGAGTTTGGACATGTCATTGTTGTCATCATGTACATCCCTCCTCGGGCAGACGTGGAGTCAGCGAGTGACATCATCCATTCCGCTGTTGCTAAGTTACAAACGCAGCACCCTGAGGCGCTTGTGCTAATCGCTGGAGACTTTAACCATGTGACGCTGGACAAAACATTACCTGCATTCTCCCAGTATGTGGACTGTAACACTCGGGGAAATAAGACTATTGATTTACTTTATGCAAACGTTAAAGACGCATACAGCGCCACCCCGCTGCCTGCGCTTGGGAAAGGAGATCATAACCTGGTTCAGCTTCAGCCTCACTATAAACCAAAAGTTAGAGTCCTACCTGTAACCACACGATCATTCAGGAAGTGGACTCCGGAGGCTGAGAATACTCTGAGAGAATGTTTTGGAACTACAGACTGGGATATCCTGCAGGGATCTCATAGTGAGAACATTGAGGAAGTTGTTGACTGTACTACTAACTACATCAACTTCTGTATGGACATTGTAGTTCCAGTAAGAACTGTACGCTGCTATGCTAACAACAAGCCATGGAAATGTGAATTTCCCATTGAGATTAATAAAGTATCTATCTATCTATCTATCTATCTATCTATCTATCTATCTATCTATCTATCTATCTATCTATCTATCTATCTATCTTCAACTGTTGGAGTAGAAAGACAGACAGACAGACAGACAGCATCACTGAGGCGTCTCAACTTGGGATTCCATCTCAGCGCCTCCTCTGATAAACGCGTCACTGGCTTTACTGGTCTTTGGCCTTTTCGATTTCTGAGTGTTAAACTGACTGTGCATAATAGAGTTGTGTAGATTTGATTTAACTATTGATGTAAATAATAAAGGACACTTTGTTGATTAAGTTCTGTATATTTGAAATTGTCTGTGTATCTGTTTTAGCCAATTCATGCCATCTGCATTTTTTCTTTAACTTTTATAACTGCATTGTACAGTTTGATTACTTTTTTTGAACATTACAAGCAAACATGTCTATCCTCATTACATATTATTTATATATAATATATAGAAGTGGGCCTGTTTTAGTATATTCCCCGATCAGGCTGTTTGTTAGAATGCACAAAGAAGATTAATTTTTCTTTCAGATCAACTGAGCCATCATTATTGTTAATTGTAAATATTTCTAGAAATGGTTGTACAATTTATACTGAATAATCATTAATAGCATTTTGTTTTTGGTAGTGACAATACTGAGTGTTTTAATTTGTGCTGACCCATCAACTTGTGTATTAACACAACTAGAACTGATAGATATGAGCAGAGCCTCCTCTCGTATCAACACCGTCTACAAATGGCACTCTGCTGGACTCACTGGTAGTCCTACAGCTTGGAAACTGAGCATCCTGATCAAGACTTTACTGTTCACTTACAAACATAATCTACAACAATAAGGGTCTTACTTATCTTTATTTAGGAGTCACATTTTCAATAAAACTTGTGATGTCTTTAACTGAAAATGCAGCTTGTATATAAAGGAACAAAATTAAAGGAAAAGAATTAAATACTCCTGATAAATGGAGAGTCAAAACCTTTGAAGCTCAGTATTCTAAAACCATAACTCACAATTAGAACCTCATTATTCTAAGGTCTCAGTGTGTGTCAGTGTGTATGTGTGTGTATATATATGTGTGTGTATATATATATATATATATATATATATATATATATATATATATATATATATATATATATATACTGCGGTGGGTTGGCACCCTGCCTGGGATTGTTTCCTGCCTTGTGCCCTGTGTTGGCTGGGATTGGCTCCAGCAGACCCCCGTGACCCTGTGTTCGGATTCAGCGGGTTGGAAAATGGATGGATGGATGGATATATATATATATATACACAGAGCATCCGGAAAGTATTCCCAGCGCTTCATCACTTTTTCCACATTTTCTTATGTTACAGCCTTATTCCAAAATGGAGTAAATTCATTTTTTTCCTCAGAATTCTACACACAACACCCCATAATGACAACGTGAAAAAAGTTTACTTGAGATTTTTGCAAATTTATTAAAAATAAAAAAATGGAGAAAGCACATGTCCATAAGTATTCACAGCCTTTGCCATGAAGCTCAAAATTGAGCTCAGGTGTATCCTGTTTCCCCTGATCATCCTTGAGATGTTTCTGCAGCTTCATTGGAGTCCACCTTGTGGTAAATTCAGTTGACTGGACATGATTTAGAAAGGCACACACCTGTCTATAGAAGGTCCCACAGTTGACAGTTCATGTCAGAGCACAAACCAAGCATGAAGTCAAAGGAATTGTCTGTAGATCTCTGAGACAGGATTGTCTCGAGGCACAAATCTGGGGAAGGTTACAGAAAAATTTCTGCTGCTTTGAAGGTCCCAATGAGCACAGTGGCCTCCATCATCCGTAAGTGGAAGAAGTTTGAAACCACCAGGACTCTTCCTAGAGCTGGCCGGCCATCTAAACTGAGCAATCGGGGGAGAAGGGCCTTAGTCAGGGAGGTGACCAAGAACCCGATGGTCACTCTGTCAGAGCTCCAGAGGTCCTCTGTGGAGAGAGGAGAACCTTCCAGAAGGACAACCATCTCTGCAGCAATCCACCAATCAGGCCTGTATGGTAGAGTGGCCAAACGGAAGCCACTCCTTAGTAAAAGGCACATGGCAGCCCACCTGGAGTTTGCCAAAAGGCACCTGAAGGACTCTCAGACCATGAGAAAGAAAATTCTCTGGTCTGATGAGACAAAGATTGAACTCTTTGGTGTGAATGCCAGGCGTCACATTTGGAGGAAACCTGGCACTGCTCATCACCAGGCCAATACCATCCCTACAGTGAAGCATGGTGGTGGCAGCATCATGCTGTTGAGATGTTTTTCAGCAGCGGGGACTGGGAGACTAGTCAGGATAAAGGGAAAGATGACTGCAGCAATGTACAGAGACATCCTGGATGAAAACCTGCTCCAGAGCGCTCTTGACCTCAGACTGGGGCGACGGTTCATCTTTCAGCAGGACAACGACCCTAAGCACACAGCCAAGATATCAAAGGAGTGGCTTCAGGACAACTCTGTGAATGTCCTTGAGTGGCCCAGCCAGAGCCCAGACTTGAATCCGATTGAACATCTCTGGAGAGATCTTAAAATGGCTGTGCACCGACGTTTCCCATCCAACCTGATGGAGCTTGAGAGGTGCTGCAAAGAGGAATGGGCCAAACTGGCCAAGGATAGGTGTGCCAAGCTTGTGGCATCATATTCAACAAGACTTGAGGCTGGAATTGCTGCCAAAGGGGCATCGACAAAGTATTGAGCAAAGGCTGTGAATACTTATGGACATGGGATTTCTCAGTTTGTTTATTTTTAATAAATTTGCAAAAACCTCAAGTAAACTTTTTTCACGTTGTCATTATGGGGTGTTGTGTGTAGAATTCTGAGGAAAAAAATGAATTTACTCCATTTTGGAATAAGGCTGTAACATAACAAAATGTGGAAAAAGTGATGACGCGCTGGGAATACTTTCTGGATGCACTGTATATATATATATATATGAACTGTTCAAAAAAAATTAAAGGAACACTTTGAAAACACATCAGATCTCAATGGGAAAAAAATCCTGCTGGCTCCCTCTACTGCTTTGAACTGATATGGTGATGTGTGAGGAACGAAAGCATGGAAATGAAAATGATCAACTGACAGAGGGACACCCCTAACATCAAAGAGAAAAAATGATGCAGCAGGCAGGCAGGCGACTCCATTTTGCCAAAATTTCATTGCAGCAACTCCAAAATTGTACTCAGTAGTTTGTATGCTGCCATCCCCCCCACCCCCCACCCCTTTCCCCCTGCCTGACAACATCCTAATGAGACAACTGATGGTGTCCTGGGGGATCTCTTCCAGATATGGACCAGGGCATCACTGAGCTCCTGGACGGGCATTGTCGTGCACCAGGAGGAACCAGCAAAGGGTCTAACAATGGGTCCAAGGATTTTATCCCGATATGTAACAGCAGCCAAAGTGCTGTTGTCTAGCTTGTAGAGGTCTGTGCATCCCTCCATGGATATGCTCCCCCAGATATACCATCACTGACCCACCACAAAACCAGTCATGCTGAACAATGTCACAGGCAGCATAACGTTCTCCAGACCCTTTCACGCCTGTCACATGTGCTCAGGGTGAACCTTTTCTCACAGGGCGCCAGTGGTGGACCTGCCAATTCTGGTACTCTATGGCAAATGTCAGTCAAGCTGCACGGTGCCCATTAGAGGACATTGGGCCCTCAGGCCACCCTCATGAAGTCTGTATCTGATTATTTGGTCAGAGACATTCAAACCAGTGGCCTACCTGCTGGAGGTCATTTTGTAGGCTCTGGCAGAGCTCATCCTAGTCCTCCTTGCCCAAAGGAGCAGATACCGGTGGGTCCTGCTGATGGGTTAAGGACCTTCTACGAGGGGCCCTGTCCAGCTCTCCTAGAGGAACTGCCTGTCTCCTGGAATCTCTTCCATGCCCTTGAGACTGTGCTGGGAGACACAGCAAACATTCTGACAATGGCACGTGGTATTGATGTGCCATCCTGGAGAAGTTGGACTACCTGTGCCAGCTCTGTAGGGTCCAGGTATGGCCTCATGCCACCAGTACTGACACTGACAGCAGCCAAATGCAAAACGAGTGACAAAACAGATGAGGATTGAAAAATGTCAGTGGCCTCCTCCTACTGTTAAACCATTCATTCCTGTTTGGGGGGTTGTCTCATTGTTGCCCCCCCCCCCTTGATGAACAAGCCCCTCTGCTGCTTAACTGACCAGATCAATAGTCCAGAAGTTTCATTGACTTGATACTGTACTCTCATTCAAAAGGGTTCCTTTACTTTTTTTGAGCAGTGTATATATATATATATATATATATATATATATATATATATATATATATATATATATATACTGTAGAAAACTACATTGATGTAAACCAGTTTTTCAGTTTAAACCTATGACAAACAAGAAAAAAATGCCTTACCAGAAATATCATTGCCAAAATGTAATGAATTATTATTACTATTAAAATAAATTTCCAGCTTTTCAGATTGAATTATTTAATGGTTAAGATTAGACAGGCTCAGTGTAGTGTCTGCTAAATGACCAGTAAAGTGGAGTCGTTTACAGCTGTACAGGTTGTTATGTCAGGGCCATACTGGAGTATACAGACTCGGTGTGCTCTTAATATGCCGTATACTTGGGTAGTCATATAGGATGATGCCCAGCTGAACTCTCTGCCATCTCTATCTTGTTACCAGTCGTTATGCTGATGCCCATCAGTACCTGCTGTACAGTTGGACTCCTGACCTCCTCCAGTCTCAGAGACCCTAAAGACAGGCTGACGTGTTCAGCACACCACTTGGACCTGATGGAGTCAAATGGAGGCTCAATGAGATATGAACTACAAACATCTGTCATGTTTTAATCTCTAAATGTCACTTTTGCATAAGTAATATGTATTATAATAAACATATATTTGATGATCCTAAAGAGGTATTTAAAATCCAAATAGTAATAAAGATCCAATTAATTCAAATAATTGAATATCCTGAATAACAGGTGCACAGTCACAAAAACTGCAAAATTATTACTCTTTTAAAGGCATAATATTTGCTCTTCACAGATCATTTAACATAGTAAACTTCATTATAAAAATAATAATTGAAATGTGACTATTAGCTCTATGATAACTGTGTTTCTTACATTTAACATTGATAACATGTAGAGACAGCCAATGGATTCCTTAAAGACACCATTTTATTGCCAGCTTTCTTAACGTTGTCTATTCCCTGATACCTGAATGTGAGAGTGTCAGGTATGTGATTTGTAATATTCTGTAATCATAATACAGCTAAAAACAAACTTGACTACGAGATCCACAGGCAAGAAACTCACTAAGCTGCAGGTATGATGAGAACAGACATGAAGAGCGCAGAATATTTAACACACATCAGCAAACAAAGAACAGAGGCTGACCTGCAGGCAGACGGGGGACAATGGAATATTAGGAATACATAAATAAATAAACGTGGATAAATAGTAATGAAAGTAATAAAACACATTTTAGGGTTGTATATTATACAAGTAAAGATTTAACTCTGACAGTTTGTTCAACATTTAAAATTGTAATACGTTTATAGCCCGTCTTTAAGGTTACTTTTTAAATGTAGGCGACTACTTCATTTGGACATTCGAGTAAACACCAACAGTCAAACATTTGTTTTACTCTGACTGACTCAATCAAGTAGAGCCCACACTTAAATCCACGTCAATCCATTATAATTAGGCGGACACAAATTTGTATTGTTATGTTCATTTAAATTTTCTTCAGGCGTTGTTTAGTAACGATAAATATCTCATATCCAAACTTTTATTATCATTATAATAAAAGTTAAAAATACAGTGCAGTCTTAATAATGCACTCGACAGAGTGTTATAGTGTAAGATATTGACACTAGTAGACTATCGTCGCTGATGTGTTTTACGAATATACACTCCGTGCCTTGCAGCCATTTTATCTTACACGTCCACCTTTAGAAATTACTCCCACCTTTCGTTTCACGTATCCATAAGGCAATTGGCTAAAGTGGAGCATGAATGAGAAATAACACCGATTAGCGATTTGTTAACTAAAAAGGTGATTGACCGCGAAGTTTACATTTTCGATTGGCTGATCTGTGCCTGACGTTCACAAATTTAATATATGATTGGCTGAAGTCGAACATGACATTCACGCCCGTTTTACTCCGGTCTGCAGCAATATCTACTTGAAGCCTCTTGCCATCAGCTCAGCTTACACCGCAGGTGCTCTCAGTTTGCACACACGCAGCTTTATTCCTGTTCGCCATCTTCACTTACTTTTACACTTTTAAGAATAACGGTGCCAATGCGGTTCTTCACAGCGATACCACAGGGAAACCATTTTTGGTTTCCAAAAGACCCATCCACATGAAGGTTCCAGAAAGAACTTTTATGTATTTAGATCCCTAACAGGCTGCAAACAGTAAATCACCTCGAACAGCTGCTGACAGACCTGTGAAATACCAATGGCGCGTAAGTTTAAAAATATATAAATATATAACAATAACAAAAGTTCAGATTTTCTTGATCTGTTATAGTCCTGCTAGGTAGTTTACCATACATTAAAGCTTTTAGGTATTTTCTACATATTAGAAACTTATTTAAAGCAAAAATAATTAACCTAAAATGCAAAGAACCCGTCCCAGAATGAAATGGGGATTATTCAAGCAATACTTCTAAAAAGAGCCATAAAATGCCATTAAAGAACCCGCACTTGTAAGAGTGTAACGGCACTGCAGCGGTGCCACACCGACAGATACTCTCATTGCGCGTGCGCACGCGTCTCTCTCGCTCTCGCTCTCTCATCCTTTCATTTTCTTATCCAGCAGGTCGCCTGACTGACACTCGTCGGTCGCCTTTAATCGCTTTATCCGCTTTACTTCTTTAATAAGCCGTGTGTTCTCAGATCTTTACAGTCCTACGTGTCGACTCATCAGCTCACTAAATCCACAGTTTCAGCCAATTTGGGTTTTCTGAAGATTGCGGAAGTAGAAAGAGCGGCTTACCTGCAGCGGCCGTGTTCATGTAAAGTTCCGTCGCCGAAGTTTAAATATCCTGAATAAGTTGACGATGAGTGAAGTTCCATAAACTACGTAAAGAACCGGACTGCTTTTTAAGTCTTGTCGATGCTACCTCGTGCACTTGAGCTCCACTGACTCACTCACTCAGTTTCTGTTTCACAGGAAATAAAAGTCGTCTTGCGGTGCAGACGGAGGCGTCCTGTATGCTCGTTGTCTGTCATTTAGAAGTCGGTCAGATTTTAGTAACGCCGATCATGTACCACCCAGCTGTGCAGCCGAATACAATCGGGCCTCATTCAGGTAGATTTCTCCGAGGCAGATTCACATTAGCCGACCCAGACATGGCTGTAGTGAGATCTGCCGAGTCTGTTTGGATTGATAGGCAGGCTTTGGCGCGAGCCGTTCAGACCAGAGGTGGCGGCCGATCATTTAGCACAGATGCCGGTGCTGAACCAAAATTTTTCCTTTAATAATTTTATACTCGATGGCAGAATTCCTGCTGTACCATCGCGCTGAATCTGAACACCTTAGCAAAGACTGAAGTGCAGCTCTGCAACATGTCAGTGTGGACCACCAAAGACGCCGCTGTCACCACACCAGACTCAGCACCCTCATGTGGGCTTCCTGTCAGAATCGCCCTGATGAAGTTGATGTTGGTGAAAGTTAATTTCTGTTGAAACATAATTAGATGTCATTAGGAGGTTATACAAATCTGATCATTTACTGGTCACATTTATCTATTAGTGAAAATGAAAACGAATGAATAATGAAAACCATAGGCCATACTCTAGATAAGGCCTTACATTCAGAATTAAGGAGGTGACAATGAGAAGAGTGATGTGTGCGGTATTGTAGAAAATGGCCAACTGAGCCACAATGCTGTGAAACTACATCATGGAGGTTTTTCTTTCTTAGGTTATTACTTTATTATTTCTTTTGTTCCAGTGCTTAAAATTGCATGTGACACATGCCAACATTTTCCTCGTCATGTCCAGTATCTAACAGTGCTTTTGGTGTTCTTGTTCCTGTGATCAGCAGCTCCTGACCAAAAAAATACCAAACTCAGAATGCATAATCATGGAGCCCATGGAGGACATGACTTGTGATTTTCCTTGCACAGGATTTGTTGGCTCTTCTTATTAAAATTTCAGGGATTGAGAGCTGAAAATAATAAGCAAGTATACATACTTTTAATAAATATGTTGACTGAATAAAAGCTGCACTAAAATACAGTAAATAAATAAAGAAACAACAGATAACATTTTGACCTCAGGAATGTTCTTTTCACCTTGACTTTCACTTGTGGTCCTCAAGTCACTGAAGTCTTCACTGGATG
The DNA here is from genome assembly GCF_900747795.2 of Erpetoichthys calabaricus. Taxonomy (NCBI): domain Eukaryota; kingdom Metazoa; phylum Chordata; class Cladistia; order Polypteriformes; family Polypteridae; genus Erpetoichthys; species Erpetoichthys calabaricus. The sequence goes on along the minus strand of NC_041395.2, from coordinate 3,572,895 downwards.
GGAGTCACTGGTCTCCCAGAAGCACCTGCTGGTCCTGAATATGCTTAGCTTCAGATGAATGAAATGTTGTGAAGTGCAGGTGGTATGGCTGCTGAAAAACCAACCTGAATGGCTCACCCTCAGACCTTCTCAGATGGTGTGGTGAAACAATAACAGATTCAAATTGCAACTCAGGGTGCTTACCACCAAATCAAAGCACTTTTTGCAGGAATGTTTCCAGTCTCTTTCCGCTAGGCCTCTGAAATTGACACTGCACTGAAAATTGTTCACTAACTCAGGCTTTAAACACATTATGTACAAAATCTGCTGAAAATTCTACAAAAAAGAAAAATAGTAAAAACTCCCTTTTTGTAACATTAGCTCTAGAAATGAACTTCATGCAACGTTTCACTCCATGATTGTTCAATACAAAGAATATGCTCAGCATCTTGGGAAATGTAAACTCTTAAAAATAAAAGTGCCAGGGTGGTTCTTCAGAGCAACGCCATAGGGGACTATTTTTGGTCCCCAAAAGATTGAACCACATGAAGATTCCAGAAAGAACCTCTAATATTGTAAATAACCATCTATCAACCACATACATCTCTTGGAGATGATACTCATAGACTCCTAACACATCACAATATCTTCTCAGAGCTTCAGAATGCAGTTCAGGGTGACATGGTGCAAGAGCCCTCTATTGCAAGACCGACTCAAACGTGTGGCCAAATAATAAAAAGTAATTTTAAAAAACACAAATGAGTGTTATATATAGGAGGAAAAAACAGGATCACCTGAAGAGAAACTCACACCAACATGAGGAGAACACGAAGTCTCCACAGAGACAATGAAGAGAAGCAGAGCTTGAACTCAGGATACTCAGTGTGCTGCGAGGCCGCAGGGCTGACCACTGAGCAACTTCTAAGCTTTTTAAAGTGAAAATCTTAGCAGAGATCAGAATGAAACATCACAGCTAACAAGCAGAACAAACTCTGCGGTGGTTAAAGCAGTAAGTCTGTGACATCAGGGCCACGTCACACAACTGGCCACCACAGTAATCGAGTGTGTAAAGATGTCTAAAGCTCGGCACTGGACTGGCGTCGCAGGTCTGCTGTGGTCTCCGAGTAGTCTAAGAAAATGGAGTCGAATCCAAAGAGAACTTTAATTCCTTTCATTTCAGACAGTGAACTTCCATTAAGAATATGGCAGCACTGCAGATATTAAAAAGTAACAAGGAAATAAAGACAGAAAAAACGAACGATGGGTGCTAACAGACCAAACAAATACACAGCCACAAATATGGTAGACACGCGCGGTATGTCTTTATAAATCACAATGTATGGAATATGCCTTAATATTAAAAAGAGAATGAAAATGCGTGAAGAGATTAGGAATGGCCACCAATGCAGAGCTGAACCATTATAAAGAGTGGCCAGTCCTACAGCGGCTGGATCTCTGCCTTCAGGGTCATCTTCAGCTCCATGTGACTCTGTCATGGTGAAGGGCAGGGGGTTGGGTATAACGTCAGTCACGTGACAGGCAGGGTGGGACGAACAGCAGTGTACCTGACCTGGCCAATGGAAACTGGCTCGTGAATTGTGAAATGTAACTTCAGAAGGAGGTTAGGAAACACTGGTTAGACATAACTGGGCCAGCTCTACACACAGAACTGGACTACTTGGTCAAGGGTGGCATCTCTCGCCTATTCTGGAGCAGACCACAAGGAAGGCCTCAGGTAAGTGCGGGGAGAGCCTAAAGCTCCCAGATGGATTTGTGGAGTATGGGACTGAATGAATGAATCTTTTGTATTTGTATTACTTTGTTTCTCATAATTTAGCATTCAGTTCCATTTGGTTCTTTTGGTTTCTTCCACCAAATCTTTCAGTAACTTTGTCATTCAGGCAGTTCATCCACTTATGGTTTTGGAGGTAATGAACATTTTAATTTTATATTAGATGACTACACAATGGACTGTCAGAGGGAGACACCTAAAGGAGCCAAGCAGGGGTCTAAGCTTGTGTGAATCAAAGGCCAGATCAACAAAAACAAAGCCAAACTGAAAGCTGCCATTTAAAAGAAGCAGAAGTTCAGATTCTAACCCCTGTCTCTTGGCCTTTCCCCAAGTAGTGCCAATCCTTGTTAATTTGAGCGTCTTCAGTCCAAAGTTCAGGTGTTTGTACGTGGACACTGCAAGTCAAGTCAAGTCAAGTCAAGTTGGGGAGCATGCACTGGTACAATGCGTTGCTGCACCCACTACACAACGAAACAACTCAGGATCCCGGTTGGCAACCCCCCAGGCAGACACGTCGTCCAGTCCCACCCTCCGGAAATGACCCTTTATCTGCTGCAGCCAGGTGTTATGTGGGTGACCCCTTGGCCTGGTCCAGCCACCTGGGTCCCCAACAATGAGGATCTTACAAGCTGGATCACCCTCAAGGAAATGTGCCACATGGCCGTAGTGCCATAACTGACACTCCCTCACAATGCAGGTCATGTGCCTCATTTGGGACTCCATGAGCAACACAAAGTCAAACCAAAGGTATCCAAGGATTTTCCAGAGAGACACAGTACCAACGGAGTCTGGTCTTCATCTCAGGTCACTGGATAGCATCCATGTCTCACAAACATATAGTAAGACAGGAAGCACCAGGACTCTAAAGACTTGGACCTTCGTCCTTTTGCATAGATATCGGGAGCACCACACAACTCTTTTCAGCAACCTCATGATGCCCCATGCTCTCCCAATCTATCTACTGTCTTCATAAGAAGAGTCACCAGAGACATGAATGTCACTGCCAGGGTAAGTAAACCTCTCGATGAGGTCAACACTCTCTCTGCAAACAGACAGACACACTGCTGATGGCCGTGCCCAAGGAGGTCATTAAAGGCCTGGCTGTTGGTTTTTATCAGGACCCTCGCAAAACCCAGACACTCAGACTCCTCACTCAGTCTCTCGAGCGCCCCGATCAGAGCCTCCATTGACTCCGCGAAGATCACAGCATCATTGGTGAAGTCAAGATCAGTAAATCTTTCTTCATCAACAGATGCCCCACAGCCGCTGGACCCCACGACCCTGCCCAACACCAGTCCATGCAAGCAGTGAACAGAGTAGGAGCAGAACACACCACTGACGAACCCCAGAATCAACTGGGAAAAAAACGCAGAGGTCCTGCCTCCACTCTGCACAGCACCTCACAGTACCAGTGTACAGGCCGACCATGATATCCAGCAACCTCAAGGGGATCCTGTGAACCCTCAGGATGTCCCCACAGGGCAGCTTGATCAACTGAGTCGAAAGCTTTACGAAAATCGACAAAGGCTGAAAAGAAACTCTGCCGATATTCGCATTTTGCGCTCCATAAGAACCCTCAGTGTCAGGATGCGGTCGATGGTCGACTTCTTAGGTGTAAAACCAGACTGCTTCAGTCGCTGGTAGGTGAGCAAGTGATCATGGATCCTATTGAGGACGAGGTCCTTACCCGGCACCAAGAGCAGTGCTATCCCCCTGTAGTTGCTGCAATCCAGGTGATCAGCTTTCCTTTTCCTGATTGGGACCACAAGTCCCATTTTCCAGTCAGTTGGGATGATGCCAGTCTCCCAGATGGAAACATAGATTGCTTGTAGTACCAGGAATACAGCCTGACCACCAGCCTGGAGAAGTTCATGCCAGATACCACAGATCCATATTCTCAGCTGGGTCACCACCTGTGCCATCTCAGTGAAGCTGGGGTCCCCACTGAAAAAAAAAAAATCACTGTCCTTGCAGTGGTGTGAATCTTATCGGCACTGCATCCACTACAACATCATTTGGATAATATCATTAGAAAAGAAAAAAAATGTATGATTTCTGAATGACCCATCATGGCAGAGTTAATGCACTAACAAGTCATGATATTAAATGAGACCTGATATTGGAAAGGATTGGTTTCTAAGTAAGCAACTAGATTGGAACAAAGACCTGCAGTCATGGCAGTCCCTCAGGACCAATGACATTGATCACCCTTGATCTGGCGTAGCAGCTCATTGTCATTTAAATCACATCAATGGTGACATAAAACTGTTTGTTACATTTCTGGGAATTAATTAACAGCACTGGCATGAGAAGCAGTCATCTTATGAAGGCTTCAGGCCAATCTAGAAGTGAGCTCAGCTGCTGATAACCCACAAGAGAAGTGAGTTTCAGGTACAGTCAAGTAAATGTGTGCAAGAAAGGACAACTGCTTATCATCCCCAACATTAAAAGAATCTGAAGAACAGATGGACTGACTGAGTTTCATGGAAAGTCCAGTGGAGAACACCAGACAAAGCAGGAGCCCCCAAACCTACAGAATGTTCTCAGCAGCAGCATGACGGAGTATTAAGAGACGGGACCCTCAGATGTCAGACAAGTTGGTATAACAGAGAGTGGGAGGGGTTTGTAAGTGAGCACAGGGAGCTGCCACCTGGTATATGACACCATGTGGTGTGCACTGACTTGGGTTCAAAACAAATGTGGCACTTTACAATGTGTGATGGGTACCATGATGGAAATGTCATCTAGTCAAAGTATGACAGCAGTGACAGATTGGATGTGTGCCCACCATGAATCTGAAGTTCAGGGTTGATTTCCATGAGACTGCAGGTTTTATTATCGCCTACATTTGACCAATACATTTTTTCTACACTGTACATTTCTTATGTGTGAAAAATCAGTTTAATTGTCAGCAGAGTGAAATTTACACACACACACACAATATACACACATATATACACCATGGTGGAATGGACTGGCCATCATTTCCAGGCGGCCGAGAGAACATAGTGGAAGTTCAGCATGGCTAGAGGCACCACTCAGCTGGTTCCAGTCAGGCCTAAAGGGTAATGGATGTCCACATGGCCACCATCATCTTCGATTTCTTCCATGTGAAGTCTGGAAAACCATAAGGACTCGACTCTGGAACATCTATGTTAGGTAGAATGCCCAGTTTGTGACTGCGTGGTCTTTTGGCCTTGAAACCCCTGCAGATTTTGTTTGTTTTTTCCTCCAGTCTGTTTTTTACTTCTTCTATCCTCCTGTCCATTTAATTTTATCTTTTTCTTTGTTACACTGTATAACATTATTGCCTAATCTTGTTTATGTTTTACATTAATTTCCTTTTATTTCATTTTGAAAAGCACTTTGCACTTCATTGTTTGTATGAAAACGTGCTATAGAAATAAATGTTGTTGTAAACGTGTTAGCTGAAGCTCATCTGTTGATGTCCACTGCTGTGAGTCCATCTTGACTGGTTGTGTTCAGCCTGCTCGGCTTTCCCAGAAGTCTTTGTGACACACATGTCTCTACTGACATTCTCTGATGAGCACATTTTAGCGGCTCATGATTGAAGGAGTGTTGCTGCATTTGTCTAGAGCTCCCCACCCTGTCTGTGATGTCTCTCATTCTCCATGTCTCAGTTGAGACTTCCTTGTGTTTCATTATTTTAGATGTTGTTCCCTCTTTTTCTGTAACTTCTTTCTGTAGGTTTGGACTTTGAAGAGTGTTAAGGCAGTGCTGATTGACATGGCTTGATCTGACCTTGGCAACTCTCCTCATTGTCAATTTTGACCACTCTGAAGTCAAGCTGTTCACACGAGTCAAGATCAGACAAGGCATCACGGATTCAGTGAGTGAGGCCTGCTAGAGGTTACCATAAAGAGTGCATAGGCCTTGTGTGAGAACATTACAGATGAGAAATCACCATACATTTATTAACAAACTGTTTTCTCACTGAGACGTTTCATTTGTTCTTCATCCAGAAAAAGAGCTTGGGATGAAAAACAGTTGTAGATGTTGGCCTTCTTCTATGAACATACCCCGGTCAGTGAAGTGTTGCAAGGTGACAATCACCATATCACAGTCTCTTCCCACATTTTACCAGTCTAAAAGTAAAATTCATATTTTATCCATATAGACTAATATATTTCAAAATATTGTGCCAAATACAGAAAGCCCTTGAGTCAGTCCATTCCACATTTACGCTTTTGGAAATCACACACCACTTTATAGAAAGGTAAGGAGCCATTGGCTTAATAAGAAATCAAGGAAATCCCTACATACTGTACGTCAAGGTTGACATTACTTTTTGGACATTATACAGACCAAATGGAAAATATAAATAACATTTCCGCAAATGTAACTTTAGAGTAATAATAACATTAAAAACACACGAGAGATCTTTGGAACACCACATTCATACAAAGATCAAAGCCACCGTTCAGAGTTGCCTGCACTTTTCTAGTCACACTTGGGTGTCTCACCTGGCCGCTTGTCTGATTTATTTAAGACTGTCAGAGTGGTATGGAGACCTTCATAAAGTGTATTTAGATGGTCGATTAAATCAGGACATTCTCAAAAGCCAGTCAGTCCTTGCTAAATTAACATTACAGTCTGTCTGGTGCTGTGTGGTCCTTTGATTTACTGAATAGCTCACTGATCTTATGTGGGACTCCAGCTTGCTAGGATTGTCCCAGTTCTGGATAAAGACAGGGTTAGTGGACTTGATGATTACCGGCCATGAAGGTCTTTTAGTGTCCGCCTCCAGTCCATTACTGATCTTCTCCTTGACCCACACAGGTCGCCATCAGAGCAAACCAGCCAGTTGATGGTGTGGACAGTTGGTAACTCCATCACATTCTTACACATCTCAACTCTACTAATGCCTGTTAGGCCCTTGATTGTGAATTTCAGCTCCCCTTTCAACACTCCAGCCCAGAATCACTTATTAAGCTAGCTGGACCCCCCCTATTGGCACTGGATGACCAACATTGTGACTTAAAGGCAACAGTATGTCAGCCTGGGTGCCCATCTGTCTCATCCCATATCTGTCTGCATAGGAGCTCCAAAGCTATGACCTTTCACTCCTCTTCTTCTCACTTTACATTCTAGACAGCACTTCCTTTGACAATTCCACTGAAATTATCACATTTTCTAACACTATGATGTCATAAAGATATCCCACCTAAGTGAAATGGAGCACCTTGTAGCACAACGTGCTTGTAAAAATACAGAGCTCAACGCCATCAAACAGTGGAAGTAGAGGTTGACTTCCACCGACTCCCTCCTGGATATCCACCTCTGGAAATTTGTAGCCAAGTTGTCTCCATGTTGCAGTCTTTTACCAACACCCTTAAGTGACAAGAATACCACCTCCATTTTTAGGAAGCACACAAGAGACTGCTTTTCTTACACCAGTTTAAGTAGCTCAACATTTCTCCCTCAACAGTGTTCTCATGTTTTCTGTCCCTTTTCCCATTCCAGTTCCAGGATACAGCAGGTGGTCTGCTCTGCTGAGAAGACCTTTGGCTTCCATAATTAAGAGAGTTCTTCACTGGCAGTGTTTAAGAATAAAGTGGTGATGATTGCCACAGTCTCCATTCACTCCAGCTGTTATTTATCAGATTACATGCCAGCGCCAATACAAGTTCATTGCCACTCAATGGTGCACAATCTCCAAAGCTTATGTTATGGAAATGAAGGTCACTACTGTCTGAAATCCTTTATTACATTGAAGACAATCATTTTTTTATGTCTGTCTTTATGTGTATGAATAGTTTCATGAAGGTGCCTGCTGTTTGTAAATCATTTGTTGTATTTCAGATAACAGTAAGGTTTCTCTAATTTATGAATTCATACGTGGTTCTGACGTTGTCTTACATCTAAGAATCATTTGCTACATCTAGTGCCATAAGTGTTTTCTCCACTAAAAATAATTACATTCTTGTTAACTACTTTAAATGAGAATCCTCTACCTTGTTCAAAAGATTTTTCTTCACTTTTCAATATTTGTAGAGACAGTGGGAAAATCATCTGTCACATTTAGTGCAGACTTTTCTGCAGTATGAATCTGTGTGTGCCTCTGAAAACTTTTTTTGCAGGCGTACATTTTTCCACATTCAGAACAGCTATATGGTTTCTCTCCAAAGTGGATTCTCGTGTGACACTTAAAACTACTTTTATGTGAGAATCGTTTGCCACATTCTGGACAGCAATGGGGCTTCTCTCCAGAGTGAATTCTCATGTGGTCTTTAAGATGCCTGCTGAGTGAGAAACGCTTGCCACATTCAGAACAGCTATGATGTTTCTTATCAGTATGAATTCTTTTATGGTTGTGAAGACAACTGTTGTATGAGAATCGCTTACCACATTTAGTACAACTGTATGGTTTCTCTCCAGTATGAATTCTTCTATGGTTATAAAGATAACTGAGACGTAAGAATTGTTTACCACATTCCAAACAACGGTGAGGTTTCTCTCCAGTGTGAATTCTGATGTGAACCTGTAGGGTGTTGACTTGTGAGAATCGCTTACCACATTCTGGACAGAGGTGAGGTTTTTCCCCAGTGTGGATTCTAATGTGTCTCTGGAGACTGCTTCTACGTGAGAATTGTTTTCCACATTCTGGACAGCAGTGAGGTTTTTCTCCAGTGTGAATTCTTGTGTGCATCTGAAGATAACTTAAAAACAAGAATTGTTTGCCACACTCTAGACAGGAATAGGGTTTCTCTCCAGAGTGAATTCTCATGTGTCTGTTAAGGTTCAAGGTCTCTGGAAAGTGCTTCCCACATTCAGGACAACAATACGGTTTTTCTCCACTGTGAATTTTCATATGCGTGTGAAGATTACTTTTGCGTGGGAAACATTTGCCACATTCCAGACAATAATGACGTTTTTTCCCATTGAAAATTTGGATGTGTTTATACGCTTGTTGTTGATCAGTTTTGACTGCTACACTCTGTGTTACACTAGCAGCAGGAGGTGAACTGCACTGTAGAGAGTCTGCTGTCAAATTCTCTGATCCTCTTGTTGATTTCTTCATATTCTTCTCGTGGTACTGAAGAGATTTCTGAGCAAATGCAGATGTGAAGATGCTGCCATGCTCTTCTGAATCTGTAACAACAGAAACAGTTTAGATAAGTTAAATAGTACAAGAAGAGTAGTGGCACACAGGTTGGAGTAGCTGTCTCATAATTTGGTGCCACAAGTGTATGTGTGAACATTACATGTTCTCCTGTTGTATGTTCATCTTTTCCTTCTTCCTCTCATATCCTATTGATGTGTCTGTTGTGTTAATCAACAGTCACAATCAGTTTGACTAACTGTGGATGTGTGAGCCAGGGTGCCCTGCAAAGCCCCCCAACCCCCCCCCTCCTTCTCAGGTTGATTTTATAGCTGCCTGAAACCCCAGGTTAACAATACAGATGAGTGGATTAGAATTGTATTTGACAAGAAGACCAAAACTGCACACAAAACCACATTAATGGCTTCTGAACACTGTCTGGCACTTGATAGTGATGAGTCTACTATGACTGGTAAATCCTTCTCATAAGACATACTTTCAATGTTCAGAACTTCCATTGTGTACCTAACATCTTCACTTCATGGGTGTAATACTTTATATTTAGTTTCATTAAATTTCATCTGCCACAAATCTACCCAAACCTCTATGCTGTCCTAGTCCCTCTGTAATGATTCAATGGATTCTTGATCATCTGCCAATACATCTATCTTGGTACCATCTGCAAACTTAACCAGCTTGTTACTTATATGATTTGGAAAGGATATAATATATATATATATATATATATATATATATATATATATATATATATATATAATAAATTAAATAGCAGCAGCCCCAGCACTGACCCCTGCTGGACACCACTCTTAACCTCGGCCAATTCTGATGAGGCTCCTCACATCTTCACCCTCTGCTTCCTGTGTCTGAGCCAATTCTGCACTCATCTAATAACATCACCCTAAACTGACACTTTAGTTTGATGCCCACCTCTCATGTGGCACCTTATCAAATGCTTTCTGAAAGTCCAGATAAATAATATTTTAAGTTCCACTTTGATTATATCTTTTTGTTGCAGCCTCAGAATTCCAGCATATTGGTAAAACACAATCTCCCTCTTCTGAACCCATGCTGTTCAGTAAAACTCTTGTTCTTGCCAGGTGTTGCTCAATTTTATCCTTAATAATTCCTTCCATTAATTTTCCAGTGATGCATGTTAAGCTTACTGGCCTATAGTTGCTTGGATCTGCCTGGTCACCCTTTTTATATAATGGGGTGATATTTGCCATTTCCAGTCCTTAAATAGTTCCCCTGTACTTCCTAAAAATATGTGTCAAGGATTTATCTGTACTCACTAATATCCATAAGAACTCAAGATTAAATATTATGTGGTCCTGGAGATTGTTTGATTTCAACATTTTTAATCTGAGCAGCACTTCTCCTTCTACAATTTCTAAATCCCTCAGTACCTCCTTAGTAGTCCCTTTTACTGCTGGGAGGTTATCCACTTCCTCACATATGAAGAACTCAGACAAATTGCTATTTCACTGTCTGTATCTTTTAATTCCCCTTTACTATTTCTGATACACTTCATCTCCTCCTTGTCTGTTCTTTTACTACTAAAATAATGAAGGAATCTCTTGGGGTCTTCTTTCGCCTTATCTGCTATATTTGTCTCCAACTGTGTTTTAGCCTCCCCAATATCTTTCTTAGTGGCTGCCCTCATGTTCTCAAACACCCTACAATTCACTTTGGAGTTACAAGTCTTAAATGCTTTATTTCTCTTTTTTTTTTTTTTTTTTGCAGCTTATTTTTCAACTCTTTATTAACCCACTGCAGAGCTTTTTTTTTTTTTTTTTTTAATTTCTTACTAATTCCAAATGTAGGTATGTACCTCTCCTGCATTAAATGTAAAAGGTTTTTAAACTAGTTCCATTGCTCCTTAAATGTTTCCACACTTAAAAGCTTATCCCAGTCCATCCTCCTGCATCTGCTGAAAATTTGCCCTACCAAAGTTAAACTTTTAACGGTTTTTGTCTTTGCATTTTCACTCTTCCAAAACACTCAGAATTGTATTATATTATTGGTTCAATCAACTCTACACCCCCAATTCTCTCCTGAATCACCAAATACCAAATTCAGACAGGCTCCCCCAGTGTTGGTGCTTTAACATACTATATTAAAAAACTGTCACTGACTACTTCTAAAAACTTCTGATTGGTGCTCTGCTATTTACAAAGTTATCTCAGTTAATGTTCTTGTAGTTAAAATCTTGCTTGTCTATAATATCTCCCTGTAAACTTGCCTTTTTAATATTACTAAAAAGATCTGCATTGAAATTACTGTCTGTAGCACTCTCCAAAAATAACACATTTTTCTTTAATGCTTTCCAAACAAACCCAGACAGCCTCACAAAGATGGGACTCGTTGTCTAAATAAAGAAGACATGCCTTTAAATTCTCTTTGATATAAACAGCAACCTCTTCTCCTTTTCTGTTACGTCCATCCTGTCCAAACATTGTGTACCCCTCTATGTTCTACTCATCACCATCTTTGTTATTTAGCCAGGTTTCTGTTATTGCTATAATATCATAATTATGCTCTGCTACATACAACATCAACTCAATGGTTATATTTTTTGATACTTCGAGCATTAAGGCTAGCTATGTTTAATGTGCTATTCATTTTACTTTTGCATTTAAACGTTGGGATAGAATTTACATTACCATGCATTTTTATTTTAACACTATTTGTTCTTCCACGTACGTTCTAAACCTGGCCTGTCCTAAGCTCCCTGCCTCCCATACCTAGTTTATACAATCCTTGACTACCTTACTCCTACACACTGGGAGACTCTCTGTCTCTGGAGCAAACGTGTGTTTCAATCGCCCTAATGATTGAGTCCCCAATTCACTTTCTGGGAACTGCTTTTGAGGTGGCCTGCCTTCCACTTCAGAGTCTTCAGAGACACCGTCCATCTCCACAAGGACCTGAAAATAGTTTGACACTTCCAATTCCGGGGTTGATGCCCACGGACAGTGTGTACCCTTAATCTTGCGCCTTGTGACCGTGACCCTCCTATTTCTATCTGTCTGGTCTGGAATCTCCTCCTGTTCCACTTTGGATGTGCACACTATCTGTCTATAGGACACCTGGGCCAGGTCCACCAATCATCTACTGCAACGCAGGCCACCCAACTCCTCCTCCAGCTCAGTGACCCTGAGCTCAAGGTGCTGGATCAGCTGGCATCTCCTGCAGATGAGGCCATCATAGAAGACTGGCTCCACCAAGCTGTCCTCTAAAAAGTGCAACATTCAGTAGGACTTGCATTACACTGGCCTTATTATTAAAATTTGATTTTGGATTAATAAAACTGCTTGTTTTAAAGTTTTTTTTAAATAAAATTAAATGATTTAACTTAAATGGCAAAACTAAAAAAGTCAAAATATTAAAGAACTGCTACAGTTATTTTATTCCTTCTTGCCCTTAAGCTCCTGTAATCTTCTTTCCTTTGACTGCCTGCTGTTTGCCCTTCTATGAGGTCAACTTTACTTTTCTCTGCCTGCTCTCCAACCTTTGCACTCCTCTTATTTCTTACTTTAAAGCTCTCCACTCGCACCGTTTGTATTCCTTTGTATTAATGAACCCTTATGCTGACACCCCCTTAACTGCTCTGCTTTCCTGACCACTAAGAACTGTTGAATCTAGAAACCCTTGTTCTGAATATCTGCTATTAGTTCATTTCTTACTGTCTTGTCTTCTCTGACAGCCCTTTGTGCCTAATTGCCACCTTAACACTAGCTGCCTGCCTACATACCTGTGGAAGAATAATTTAAGGGTAACATGGCATTCATCTTAAAGAAATAGCATAAAGGTTAATAAATGTCAGAAATCAGATAGAGATCAAGAAACAACAATGTACTGAAAGAGGACTAAGAAGTCAGCCGATGTCCTGTAAATAACCAGAAAGGACCGTTGTTAGATGCACAGAAATTTCAAGGGTGGTGGCCAAAATCAAGGGTATAGAGAAGAATCAGAATATAATAGAACAGACTTTTATTTTATATACGCCGCTTGGGTGTAAACAATTGAACCAACCAGAGTAAATGTATGCATTGATTGACACTGTATGTAAATTCAATAATTTATAAAATGAACCTCTATCCTTTCTTTCTCTGACCATTCTCACCAGGCAGACTGCTTCAAATGAATGCTCCCTCTAAGGCATTTTGCCGAGGAGTAATTAAAAGATACAATGAACAGCTTTTCTCCTGCCTGATAAAACTGATTGGTCCTGTTAAATGTTTCTTTCTTTAATAAGATTTTAAATTTCTACCACATACCGCAGAGCCCTTCTCTTTACTGCTTTAGAGTCATCTGCTGACCTTTTTTTCCCACTAAGGAATCGTCATTTCTGTTACTTACTCCGAAGCCGGTTATTTACTAAGAGATGCTGGTGTCAACTACTGCTGCTTACTGCCCTGCCTCACTAATGCTAGTTTGAATACAAACAACCAGTACAAGTAACAAGTAATTTTTCCAAACGCTCCCCCAAAACATTCGGCTATTTTTTCTCTTGTGTGGGAGAAAAACGAAAAAAGCAAAAACCCCTTCTAAAGAGAAAACACCTTTAACAACTCCTGCACAGCTCTTTAGCAGCAACCAAAACACCAAGTTTTTTGGAGCAAAATGAATTTTTAATTAACTTCTCACACCGCAGAACACAAAAACACTCTTCAGCTTCTCTTTCATTTGCAAGGATGACATCAGCACGTAAGTACGTATCACTCAGTCTCCATTGAGCAATGTGAATTCTTTAGTTAAAATACAGGTCATTTATCTGAGGTTGTATAGTAGTGTGCACTAACTGGCACTGCCACCTTTCAGATACAACTTACTTTGGTCAAATCCAACATCTGATTATTGATGTGGACCTTCTATGTTCTCTCCGTGTCTCTGTGTAGTTTTACTGTATACTTTAGTATCCCCCTCACATTCTCAAAGCCCTGTAGTTGGTTTAAATGGTCCCAGTGTGGTGGTGTGTGTAAGTGGACCCTGCAATGGACAGGTATGAGAATGACTGACTAGGCCTCTTATTAGTTTGCTAGTGAACATATTTACTTTACGATGACAATGGACAGTTGCCAAGACCAGAGGACATTTCTAAAACACCATAAAAGAATGTAAAGATGAACTGTGGTATCTTAGAGAAAAGCGTCTTGTTTGAGTTAGGGAGATGGCAGCCTTAGCAATGCCTCAGCTGATTTTCTTGAGAGCTGTTTACCTTTCTTTGTGTGTCACTGATGTTACTTTTCAGATTCAGATTTAAACGCAGTCAGTTTACCAACAACACTTTAAAGAAATGACGATTATGAGTGTCTTGAAGTGTCACCAACTAGCCGCAAATTGGCACCAGCCTTTTCTTCAAGTAAAAGGCGCATAAGTGAATACAAATTCATTAAAAAATCCAAGTCGATTTCCTAAATGTTTGAGATTTGATTTAGCCTTTACTTTAACAAAGTTTATTCGAGTTTCTTTTAAACTTAGGGCATCACACACTGCCCACATTATCGACTCCTGTATAGCGATTTGATGGAATAAAACATACAATAATCAGTGCAGACACACATGGGTAACACATACAGGACAATGCCTGTGCAGCCAAATACTTACACGAATGCTTCATACTGATAAGCGACTGGCAAGTTAGGCAGAAATGAAGATGAACTTACTTAACTCTTTCTGGGCGGATGTCGACTTTTGTCAACATTTAGGGGTAGAGGACAATAATCACCCATAAACTGCAACAAAACTCGCCATTATGTTTTAGTTCAACTCTCTTTTCTAAAAGGGAAGTTAACTTCATTGATTTGACCTCAATTACCTGTGTATGCATGAGAAGCCAAGAGCAAACAACCTCTAAAATGGCATCGACATCTGGCAAGAGACCAAAGAAATTGCACAAAGCAAAATACCGTGGACCACATTTTGCATATCATCGCAGAATTGGACTCTGACTTGTCGGACTCTGATTTTGATGCAAGTGATCTGGAGGTGGATATTGAAAACGAAACTGAGGGACCAGCTTCAGCTGATCGTGGTGCTGAACGCGCTTGTGTAGCTGCCGCGCCTACTGCAACGTTCGCCTGGGATAGCCACTTACGATGACAAGAGATACAAGCCAGATTGTGTTGCACTGCCACGTGAAGATGGGTCAAGCAGCTGGCCCTCCACACATTCCTACTGGCCATTGAGCTGCCCCCACACAGCGACCAGAGACACCGAACAGGTACCGACAGCAGCCACAGCAACAGACGTTTTACGTTGATTTACATGTGAAACCTTTGCTTTGTGTGCTTTTCAAAAAACGGAGTTGCCTGCAAAAAATATTCCGCCCTCAAAGAGTTAAAGGTAAATGCAAGGTCTCAAAGATGGACGATTAAATTTAATGCGTTTCCTCTTTTCTCATATTCTGCAGATAGGGTAGTCATCTTCAGTTCATCTTCATGCAACATTTTTCAAAAAACTAAAAGAAGACCATTCTATAGAATTAGTCCTCTTAGCTCTGAAACACTGTCACCACCAGTTATGTTAAAACACTAGATGCCCAACTTGCATGCTACACATGCATCATTATGTACTTTTAAATGAATGTCTGACACAAGCAAAACACTCCAATTAGAACTAGTTGCATCAGATCAGATACAAATGGTTAGAACATAAGTAGACAGGGTCTTGTCTGAACCTGTCATCTTATTTAAACTTCAGACATTTTGTTTGGTTTGCTCTTTGTTGTTTGATGTGTGTGCTATCACTATGCCAAGGTCAAAAGTGTTATCTGAGATCTTCAGAAAGAAGGTCATACATGCCTATGAGTCTGGGAAGGGATGTAAAAAAACATTAACTGTCTAAAAGATAATCTACAAGAAGATTTCAATCATCTGTCAGCTTGTCCATGCAATGCTGCCCCAGTAAGTTCAGCCAGAGAGCAGAGCACAAAATGCTTAAAGTCATCTCTAAGAAGTCCAGAATTTCATCATGCATCTAACAGGCCGTTCTTGCCACTGTTGATGTCAAAGTGCACGAGTTTACCATTGCAAAGATGCTTCAAAACTTGGAGGAAAACTTTGCTGTTCAGAAAGAACAACAGGGCAAGACTACAGTTTTCCCATGAACACCTAGGAAAAGACCAGGGGCCTCATGTATAACGCCGTGTGTAGAACTCACACTATAACATGGTGTAAGCACAAAAGCGGGAATGTGCATACGCACAGAAAAATCCAGATGCAGGAATCTGTGTGTACACAAACTTCCACATTCTTCCGCTACCTAAATCCCGATCAGCGTGAAAAGTAACGCACGTGCACGCGCCTTCTGTCCCGCCCCAACTCCTCCCAGAATTACGCCTCTTTGAATATGCAAATCAATATAAATAGCCCTTAAGCTCAGCCTTCTGTGAAAAGACAATGGGAAAATATAAGAATGTCAGCGAATACCAAGTGGAGGCAAGGAAAAACGTACTATTTGATAGTTTAAACAAGGATATAAACAACAAAAGGAAGTTGATCAAGTGGCATGGCGTGTCGGAGAAACTCAAAAGCTCAAGTTTACAAAGTCGCACAGTGCCCTAAATAGAAAAGAAGTTGTTACATATCAAATTCACCATGAAAAGCCGAGTCGTAGCCCACCGTCTGAGTTTCATATGAAAGCTTATTAGGGTACAGAGAAAAAAAAAATAGGCACACAGTGGGAAAAAGCAGGAAATGTAAACTTTAATCTCGAAATTTCCACTTTGATCACGTAGTTTATTTTTTCATTAAAGTAGAACATCACAAACTTCACCTTAAAATTGTTTAATTTACTAGTTTCTCAAATTCCATTGTAACTAAAGTAGCATGTTAAATGCTTTGTTTTGTATTTGATCTTCTATGTGCTTTATGTGTGTGAATCACTATGTGCTTACCGGCTTTCTCTTCCTCCAACAGGACACAAAATCCATTACATTTGTAATATTACAGCTCTCTGAATAATTAAAATACCGAGATGTACACTTGATATAATTTTCATGACAATAGGAGTTAAAGCATGTTAATAGAATAGAACAGAATGCCTTTTATTGTCACTATACACATGTACAATGAGATTAAAAGCAGCTCCTTCAGTGCAGACATATATATAGAACACAACAAGTAAATAAACAAATGATGCAAAAAGTTGCAAAAAAAAAAAAGTTCTGCAACGCTATATACAAATGGAAAGAATAATAACTAAATCGAGTTATTGCACTTTATTTAAATACCGGAAAGAATAAATAACTATTGCACTATTGGGTTATTGCACATAATTTAAATATTGCACAATAATGATGATCATGTGCAGTGAGTTGTGGATGTTGGACCCTGACAGTAATGATATTGTACAGTATACAGCTATTACACAGTTACTATCAGTACCATTTAGATATTGGATATTGCACAGTTGACAGATAGAAGGAAGTCCAGAGGTTGGGGCGTTAGACTGTGTAGTCAGTGCGTGTGTGAGTTTAGAATGGTTATGGCTTTTGGAAAAAAACTGTTCTTGAGTCTGTTTGTCCTTGTTGTGATGCACCTGTAGCGCCTCCCTGAGGGCAGCAGGTCAAACAGATCAGACCCAGGGTGGCAGCTGTCCTTAATGATGTTTTTTGCTCTGCTGAGGAGGCAGTGGGAGATGTAAATGTCCATCAAGGAGGGGTGAGGGCAGCCGATGATCTTCTGTGCTGTCTTTACTACTCGCTGAAGCCTCTCCCTGTCTGCCATGGTGCAGCTGCCGTACCATACGGTGATACAATACGTCAGCAGTCTCTCGTTGGACGAGCGGTAGAAGGTCAGTAGCAGGCTGGAGTCCAGGTTGTGCTTTCTGAGGACCCTCAGGAAGTGTAACCGCTGCTGAGCCTTCTTGATGACTGCTGTGATGTTGTCTGTCCAGGAGATGTCAGTGGAGATAAGGACGCCAAGAAACCAGAATGTATGGACCCTCTCCACACATTCGCCGTTGATGTAAAGGGGGGCTAAGTCGGTGCTGTGCCTCCTGAAGTCGACAATGATCTCCTTGGTTTTCCTGGTGTTCAGAGCCAGATTGTTCTTTGAACACCAGGCTGTCAACTTCAGGACCTCCTCTCTGTAAGCTGCCTCGTCTCCCTTTGAGATGAGTCCGACCACTGTGGTGTCATCAGCAAACTTGACGATGAGGTTGTTGTTGTGGGCTGGACTGCAGTCGTGGGTGTAGAGACAGTACAGATGGGGGCTCAGCACACAGCCTTGCGGGGTACCGGTGTTCAGTGTGCGAATGGAGGAGTGGTGGGGTCCAAGTCTCACAGTCTGGAGCCGGTTGGTAAGAAAGTCTTTTATCCAGACACATGTGAGAGGGGGGAGGCCAAGAGTGACCAGTTTGGTGATGAGAATGTCAGGAATGATTGTATTAAAAGTTGAGCTGTAATCCACAAACAGCATCCAGACGTAGCTCTGCTGCTGCTCCAGATGGCTCGGCACAGAGTGGAGAGCTACAGCAATGGCGTCTTCTGTGCATCTGTTCGTGCGATATGCAAATTGGTAGGGATCGAAGTCTTGGGGGAAGATAGTCCTTGATGTGCTGGAGAACCAGTCTCTCGAAGCACTTCATGATTACTGGAGTGAGGGCCACAGGGCGATAATCATTTAGGCTGGTGATGGGAGACTTCTTCGGCACTGGAATGATTGTGGCTGATTTTAGGCAGGATGGAATGACTGCCTGGGCTAAGGAGAGGTTGAAGATTTTGGTAAAGATAAAGGTGAGCTGGTGGGCACACGCTCTGAGCACCCTACCAGGCACTCTATCTGGGCTGGAAGCCTTCTTGGAGTTCACTGCCAGGAGCACCCGTCTGACATCGTGCCCCTTTACAGTGAGTGGAGAGGTGCAGGAACCCGGTGAGGGTGGGAGCAGGGCTGGAGCAGGTGAATGCTGCTGTTGTGATGATTAAAAGCGAGCAAAGAAGCAGTTTAGCTCCTCTGCTAGCGGCGCACTCAGATCTCCTGTTGTTGCATCACAGCCTCTGTAGTTTGTGATGTTTTGTATTCCCTGCCACAACTCCCGTGTATAGTGGCTGGACAGGTGGGACTCTATGCTCCTTTTATGGTCCGCCTTGGCTTTTCTAATTCCACTTTTCAGAGTGGCTCGGGCAGCCCTATACAGAGCTCTGTCACCTGACCTGAAGGCAGCGTCGCAGTCTCTGAGGAGTGTACGGACCTGGCTGGTCATCCAGGGTTTCTGGTTTGGGAAAACCTGAATGTTTTTGTCCACAGTCACATTCCTGATGCAGAACCTGATATAGTCCAGTACTGTTCCTATGAATGTTTCCAGCTCTTGGTGTTCAAATAAGTCCCAGTCCGTCTGTTCGAAGCAGTCCTGTAGTTTGGAGAGTGCATTATCAGGCCAGGTTGTAACGGTCTTTATGGTGGGCCTGGCACTGCGTCTGAGGGGGGTGTAGGCTGGGGAGAGAAGGAGAGAAAGATGGTCGGACTGTCCGAGTTCGGGGAGATGTATGGCTCTGTACACGTGCTTGATGTTGGAGTAAACATGGGAACACGGTGGCGCAGTGATTGTGCGTGACCTTCGATGAAATATTATAGCAGTGCTGTCTCTTTCAACCGTACTAACCTCCAATTCCTGTACTTCCTTTTCTTTCTCCAAATACCCAATCGCCATACAATCAGCTCTGTAATAGACGTTAAGCCATCTGTAAGCTTATAATGCCGATTCTTCAAAACTTTTAAGGAACATAGAATAATTAAACATGTACTATGAAGATATTTCAATCCTTCACGCCAGTCCCAGTGAAGCATACAGGGCGAGGCAGAAACAGATCCTTGCTACCGTAGCGACACAGTGTCCTTTAATTATTAACAATATAGATTATTTATAGAGGATGCCATTGCGCTAACAATAAACACTGCTCTCACCCATCTGGAAAGAGGAAATACATATGTAAGAATGCTGTTCATAGATTACAGCTCAGCATTCAACACCATCATCCCCTCAAAACCCGTCTTGAAGCTTGACGACCTTGGGTTGGGGACGACCATCTGCAGATGGATTTTCTCTTTCCTCACAAACAGGCCCCAGGTGGTGAGAGTCGGCAAACACACATCCTCATCACTCATTTTAAACACAGGAGCGCCGCAGGGCTGTGTGCTTAGCCCCCTCTTGTATTCCTTGTTCGCCCACGACTGTGTTGCAAAACACGGCACAAACACCATCATCAAGTTTGCAGACGACACAACCATCATAGGCCTTATCACTGACAACGATGAGGCGGCCTACAGAGAGGAGGTGCTGGCATTGAGTAATTGGTGCCTGGATAACAACTTGTCTCTTAACGTCAGCAAAACCAAGGAGATGATCGTGGACTATCGAAAACAACAAGGCAGAGAACACCAGGCCATCTACATCAGTGGCGCAGAAGTTGAAAGGGTTAACAGCTTCAAGTTCCTCGGGGTAAACATCACCGAGGATCTCTCGTGGACCCTTCACATAGACACTGTGGTCAAGAAAGCTCACCAGCGGCTCTACTTCCTGAGGAGGCTGAGGAAGTGTGGCATGAATGCCAACATCACCTCAAACTTTTAAAGGAGTGTGGTCGAGAGTCTGCTGACGGGCTGCATTACTGTCTGGTATGGGAGCTGCTCTGCCAGCAGCCGGAAATCACTACAGAGAGTGGTGAAGACAGCAGAGCACATCACGGGCAAGAGTCTCCCTGCCATTAAAGACATTTACCTCCATCAGTGCTTGCGTAAGACAAGCAGCATCATAAAGGACCACAGCCATCCAGCACGCCATCTGTTCTCCTTGTTACCGTCTGGCAGACAATACAGGAGTCTGGCTGCTCGGACTACAAGACTTAAGAACAGCTTTTACCACCAGGCCATTCAACTCCTCAACAGCAACACCTGAACACTTACATACACTTACATTACATCTACATTACATTACAATACTCACACACACAAACTGTACCTGCACACACTCAGAATACTGACTGGAACATGCATCTGCACTTTATGGAATATGCATCTGTACTCATAAAACATTATCTGTGCAATAACTGTCATTTGTACTTGCTGCTCATTCAACTCATATTGCTCTATAACTTCTTTTATACGTGCACATTTTATTTTATATGGCTTGTCTATTTTTAACTTGTAAATTTTTTTTTTTTTTATTATTTTTTTAGCTTTATTGGATCTAGGCTGAGTGACTTGTTTTTCTCGTCATACACATTTCATTGTACGTTGACCCTGTGTTAACCTATATATGACAAATAAACCTAAACCTATTTAACTGAAGTTAAAGTTTTATCTGTATAATATAATAAACATATTTTGCTGCATTTCATCTTAAAAATGATATCATCATCATATGTAAATACGCGCTTTATAAAGTGGCTCAGGTTGTGCAATATTATAACTGTAGTGCAAGTTTACAGTGAGGTGATTGTACTTATAAGTACAAACAGTTCTATCAGGAGCACTTGATGGACTGATTGAGTGCGTTTAGAGCTCTTGGGATGAAATTCTTTCTGAACCGCAAGGTCCATACAGGAAAGGATTTGAAGCGTTTGCCGTGTGAGAAGCAGTTCAAATAGGAAGCATGGCTGAGGCAGCGTGTGCTTGATGCTGTATACCGATAATCCTCCTTCCGATCAGCTTCTCCGAGTGGTGCAGTGAGAGTAATATGGAAAAAGATGATCCGCTGTGGCAACCCCTAACGGGAGCAGCTGAAAGAACTAAAAGAAGGTGCAGTGAGAGTAACAACGTCAAAGCAGTTATGGTATTTGGAATAGTTTGACCATTCCATGGACCATTATATTGTTACTGGTTAATTACAATCAGATGCATTAAACTAATAAACAATATGCGGTTAATTTCAGTGTATTTATAAAGCTGTGTCAGGGATGTGGATCGGTAAAAGAAAGGGTAACCACACAGGAACAGCAGCACTGCTTTGAGGCTGGGTGCTGCCAGTCTGCAAAACTGAGCGGAGAACTTGCGTATGCCAGGGTATGAGGTACCGTGGAAATGTGCGTAGCTTTACACCAGGTTTAGGTTTTATACATTGCGATTTGAACGTGGAAACGTTCTTACGCAACATTTCTGTGTGTACGCACCGTTTATACATGAGGCCACTGGATTCTGGAAATTTGTGCTCTCGACACATGAGGCAAGATAGGGTTATTTGGCCACAGTACCAGAACAGAAAAATAAAAGATGGCACTAGAAGACCACATACCAACTGCAAAACATGGTGATGGAAAGGTTATGGTTTGCATCAGGGTCAGGGCAGCTCACAATCATAGAATCCACTACGAATTTTTCATTGTACCAGAGGGTGCTTGAGGAGAATGAGAGACCATGTGTCTGATGGTTAAGGTTTAACTGAAAGTGGACCTTGTGACTGGACAATGACCCTAAAAATTCCAGTAAATCCACCAAGAAATGGATGAAAAGAAAAAAATGGAGGGTTCTGAAATGGCCAAGTCAAAGCCCAGATCTGAATCCCATTGACATGCTGTGGGAAGCTTTGAAATGAGCTGGGCAGTCAAGACACCTCTCAAACACTATACATATGAGACTACTCTGCATGGTAGAGTGGGAAAAACATCTTTCCATTCGATATGAGAGACTGCTAGATGGTTAGCGGAAACACCAACACCAGCTATCAGAGTCAAGGGTCCACTTACAGATGTGCCATTTCTGTCTGTGAAAAAGTTCTTTTCAATTTAATACATTATTGCAAAGTCAAATTTCCATTGCTGCTTTTTCACTGTACAGTATTTATATGGTACTATTTGAAAGAAGATCATAGATGATGTAAGTGTTCACAGTATCACTTTCTTTTACATTTCATCTCATTACTTACTTATTCTCACACTCCTAGATGACTGTTGCTCTTCTCCTTCTCTCTCGTTCCCTTCAGTGATGTTCTCTTCAAACTCAGATAACTCAGATTTCAGCTCTACAGAATGCACCTGAGTTGCCAAATATCCCATATTGGTGTACCAGGGTTGTACACTAGAATGAAACTCTTCACAGACATCTTGCTTGAAAATATTCCCAGTTTCATTCTTTTGAAGTTCAAGACCAACTGAGAAATCATTTAAATCCTCAACTTTAATGTCAACAGTCCCCCACTTGGGCTCCTCTTTAAAAAACTGAAATTCCTTCTTTGCGATCCTCCAGCTCCACACACAAACTCTCTGGTGTGTCCCACTCACGGTCCTCTTCTTTAATGTGCACCAGTTTTACGTCCATGCCACCTTCTTTGGTTGAGGCCATGCTCCCACTCAAAGTGTCTGCTCTTCTCTACTAAGATCCCCCTTCTTACATGGACAGCCCCAGGGTGGAGGGCATTAGGCACCTCGGTGTAGGTCCACGTGAATGGAAAAAAGGCTCCTTTGTATCCTGTGAAAATAAAAGTGGTACAATTACTTCATAAAGTCGTCAAAAATAACAAGCATATTTCAGGGTCGTCTTCCAGTTTTTATGTAATCCAGCACAACACCAACTAAGTTTTTATGAGAGACTGGAAATGCTGTGAACTCTCCATTTTAGCCTGAGAATCCCTTTGTAGATATGAAGGGAAAACCTACTTGAAATGGAGACAAAGTCCAGCTGACTAAGACAACAAGGAAAATGGGACAATGTGTAAAAATACATTCTTTTCTTCAGTTTGAACCCTTTCATGTTGACAGCACTGGTCTAATCAAAGCTGGACCAAACACAACAGTGAAAGATCCAAAGGCCAAGTCTGTCCTGAACTAAGGCTACCATTTGAAAGAGACTTGGACTATGATGTACTGATATGACACATCTCAGCTTCAGTGGAAATAACACAAATGAACACTGAAAAAAACACCTGGACCACAAACATGCATTGTGTTCATTTTGACAGCCATTAAAAATAAAAACATGCCAGCCTTCACCCACAGGAGGTCTGCCTGAACGGCTGTTGATCCTGGTCTGTTAAGAAGGCTGACTCTGCCAATGTGCCTACTGCTCCACTTCTCCTCTCACTCCTCTTTTCCTTTCTCTTACTCTTGCCAGTCGATTCTGTGCTCCAGCATACAGTGGAACCTGGTTCACAAACGTCTCGGTACACGTACAACTCGGTTTACGACCAAAAAGTTCACCAAACTTTTGCCTCGGTTCACGACCACACACTCGGTATACGAACAAGCCAGGTTCCCTTTCGGTTTGTATATGTTCAGTCTCTCCCTGTGCATTTCCTATGCAGCGAGCAAGAGAGAGAGCGAGAGAGCGTGACACACACACACACACACAGCACACACACACACACACACACACACGCACAGAGGCAGCGCGAGAGGCAGAGGCACACACACAGGCAGCACGAGACAGAGAGAGCCGCGCACACACACACAGGAGCGCTCTAGAGAGACACACACACACAGGCGCTCCAGGCTCGCAAAAGAGAGACGCACGCACACACACACAGGCGAGAGAGAGCGAGAGAGAAAGCAAGCGAGGGACGCATAAGGTAGAGAAGGCTTGTTTTTGTTTTCAGTTCTATTTACAGTGATCGGTTCGTAGCCTGCATTGTTGCAATGTTACTTTTCTTGGTGGTTTATTAAATTACGGATTTTTCAAATGTTCATTTTTTCCCTTGTGCTTAAAACTCATTAAAAAAGTGCTTTTAATTAGCGGTTCCTAGCTCTATAGCGCAAACTATTGCAGTGTTAGTTTTCTCTGTTGTTCAAGGTTTTCTCAGTGTTATTCAATGTTTTTACATTTAGTTTACTATTACGCTGTGCATTCTATGGTATAATTAACTAGTGGCGCAGTGGTAGTGCTGCTGCTTTGCAGTAAGGAGACTGTGGAAGATTGTGGGTTCGCTTCCCGGTTCCTCCCTGTGTGGATAGCGCTTTGAGTACTGAGAAAAGCGCTATATAAATGTAATGAATTATTATTTGTGCTTAAAAACTAAAAAATATATATATTTACATACAGTTTGTACGGGCTGGAACGGATTAATTGTATTTACATACAATCCTATGGGAGAAATTGCTTCGGTTCACGACCAACTCGGTTTACAACCAGAGTTTTGGAATGAATTATGGTCGTGAACCGAGGTTCCACTGTACCTCTCTACTCTAAACTCCATATACTTCTGGCATTGAGAGTGCAATGGACCCTGCAAATCGAAGTGGACAAAGGCACAGACAGGAAAGGGAGATGGAGCAGGAGATGAAAAGGTATAAAAAGCAGCAGACATTCTTTGTGTAACTGGAATATCTGCAGCCCTAATTACAATCATTTATGAGAAGGTGGAGCTGGTTTTCATTTGTAACCTACACATGCACTCTTTGGAAAACGCCTCCATCGTTTATAATAACTGTATGCAGACGACATGCCATAAGAAGACTCCAATTTATACATTTTGTAAATATTACACTTTTACTTGTCTGACAAACACCCCAGTGGAAATGTGGATCCCCAATACACATCAGTCAAACATTGGGAGAGTGGCACCCAAGCTTCTTGTACCCCAGTTCACTTCTCCTGCTCTTGTGACATAATTTATGGTCAAAGGCACAAGGACCCCCTCCAAATGACTAAGTTCAGATGTTTCATTGTTAACGTGGGCATCGAATCAAGTCATACACCCTTAATTGACAAACTAACAAACTCAGTGACTTTAAACATGGCTCTCGCATCAGTATGTGAAATTTATACTATGCTAGATCTGCCCCAGTCAACGATAACAGCCATTATTATGAACAGCCACCAAGTGACAGACCACACAGACTCACAAAATGGGGCTAACAAGTGCTGAAGTGTGCTAAAAATGGCCTGTCATCTGTGGCACCACTCACTTCTAGACTTCTCGCTTACTTCTAGAAGCAATAGCAGCACAAGAACTGTGTATCAGAAGCCTCGTGAAATGGGTTCCTGCTGCCAAGCCTGACATCTCTGTGGTCAATGCCAAGTGTTGGCTGGAGTGGTGTAAAGTATATCACCACTGGACTCTGGAGCAGTGGAAACGTGTTATCAGGAGTGATGACTCACATATCACTATCTGGCAGGCTGATGGAGGAATCTGGCCAGGAGAATGCTGCCTCCCTGACTGTAAAATTGGATGAAGGATGGAAAATACCAGAATGTGGGCTAGACACCATGGTTCCATTGAAGGGTCCTGTTTATGCTAGAGCAGACAAAGACATCTGAGACAATTCTGCAGTTCGCTTTATTGAAGGCCCTTCTCTTTTCCAGTATAACTGTGCCCCAGTGCACAAAGACAGGTCCATTAAGGCATGGAGGAACTCTTGTGGCCTGCACAGGGCCCTGACCTCAGTCCTACTGAACACCTTCTCATCCAATATCAGTGACTGATCTCACAAAGGTTCTTTCGTTAAATGTGCACATCTTCCCACAGACACACTCCAAAATCTTGTGGAAAGAAGACTGGAGGCTGTTATGGGGAATTGACTTCACTTTAATGCCAATGTTCTGCAATGGGATGTCCAACAAGCTCACACTGGTGTGAAGGACAGGTGCTGTTCCTTTAGGGGGCGATAACTCCCTAGTTGGAATAAGTTCTTTTGTAATTGAAGCGTTTTAAGTAACCCGAAACTATATAGGTATAATGTAAAAAGGTGATTCCCTCCCATAGTGATACGGCGGTAAAAATCACATAAGAGAAAATAACTTAGCTTTCTTTAATGATGATTTACGCGGCATAACAGACGAGGAAGCCATGACAACACTTTGTATACAGTTTGTCATTTTCGTCGCTGCGCTGAAAGGATTTTCAGGACGGATGACGTAATCTGCCATCCGTCCATCGGCTTCAAAGTATTTGGCTGCTGTCCAGCCTTTTATACTGGTTCCTCCATGTGCAGGCCCCCATGTCGGCAAATAGTCCATTTCCAAACAAGGAAAGAAGATTTTGTGCTGACTTTTAACAGAGGACAAAACAGTACACAACTGTCTTTAGGCTGACTATACATTCCTCCAGCTGTCTTTGTCTATCTTGTCCTATGCTTGGCCCAGCAATTCTAAATGCTGAGAGCCCCTGTGTGCTAACTTTGGCCTGGCCTGTACATGTGAGTGGATTTATAAAATAATTTTTGTACAGAGCACAGTGACATTAAACTTACAGTATATTCTGGTTGCAGGTGCCTGCAGACTTTTGGCCATAGGGTGTATCTGAGAAATAAACACACTGTGCACAGCTCTGTGGAGGATCATCTGTAACAAATTTAAATGCAATCCAATTTGTTAACTACATTGCAATGCAATACATACACGCATGGTACATTTAATTTTGGCATGTTGTAAATGAATTAATAATTAAAAACACATCAAATAAATGATCGCTTGCTTTTCGATGTGTAACATCATTTTAATGTTAGTTTAAAATGTAAAATGAAGGTGTACTGCATTTTAACTCATGTCCATAGATTGTGTGTCATAACTCAAATCAAAGCAAACATATTGCACTTCGCTTAGCAGCTACGGTGAGTGGATTGCCTTTCGATTCAAGACCACACATTTGCCAGGCCAAACTGAATGTAATCAAATGAAAATGAAATGAAAAACTGTTGTGGAGAAAACCTCTTCAGAAAAAAACACGTAGAGTTTCTGGATAGGCAGTTAGAAGAAACTTGACAGCAAAGCTTATAAAACCATAGCAGAGCATACAAAGCCTTCTCAGTATAGTGAGGTGTGCTCAGTAGTCCAGGCGTGGCTCATATTTATTTCAGTTCTAATCACAAAACAACCCCACTTCACACATTTTTCTCATCATCTACTTTATACGTTACCTTTTGTAGACCTTTCCCTAATAATCATAAATCTTTTCTTAACAATCATTTTGACTTAAAATTTCCACTTGCTTCCTGGCCTGGAGGTGACCGTCATCAATAAAAATTGGTGGCCTTTCAGTTAATCAATTGTCACCATTAAGACAGAATCAGGAGAACCCACATATGGAAACTCCATCCATCCATTTTCCAACCCGCTGAATCCGAACACAGGGTCACGGGGTTCTGCTGAAGCCAATCCCAGCCAACACAGGGCACTAGGCAGGGAACCAATCCCGGGCAGGGCGCCAGCCCACGCAGGACACCCACACCAAGCACACACTAGGACCAATTTAGAATCGCCAATCGACCTAACCTGCATGTCTTTGGACTGTGGGAGGAAACCCACACAGACATGGGGAGAACATGCAAACTCCACGCAGGGAGCACCGGGAAGCGAACCCGGATCTCCTTACTGCGAGGCAGTATTTCCTTATATGGAAACTGAATTGATCAAATAATAAGAACTTGTTGCACCAGCATCACGTAAGGCTAAAATCATAGGCTGCTATGCCGGTAAGTGATTGCTAGCGTGCAGCGTCACTGATAAGGGCTAAGCTGCAAACAGCCTTCAGAAAACAAGCAAAAGCTCCTGACCGCTTGGAAGAAAGACAAAATACAAGTGTTTAACAATTAACTCTTACATTGCTTAAAGCTTGCCAGTATAATAAAGTGATGTAACTTGATTAATAATTTGTGAGGTTTCTGAACTCTTTTAGGACGCCCCCTCGGCCAACAGGTGGACTACTTGTCCGTCTCCCCAAAATTAACGACGGAGATGAGCAGTGCGAGCGGAGGCGCGTGCGCGTGCCTGTGCCGAGCATGCGTAAAATCAAAAGGCGAGCCAGGCCGGAGAGGCAGGCAAGCGCGAAGAGAGCGGAAGGAACATCGATTTAATGCGCCTGCGCCAAGACAAAAGAAAACAACCACAGCCCACAGGCATATAATCCTCACAGCGCGGCAGTTGAAAGTGCGCGACGCTCGTGATTCACAATTAACTTATTAAGAGGCGAAGGTGGGATTCGTTGTCTCACCACCTGAACTCCGTAAAGATGGACAGCAAGAAGCGCTCGATCTCCACCGCAGAATTTAACCAACCCACGCTTCGTTGGGCACCTCCTCGAAATTCGAATCCCTCATTATATCACGTTATGCCCCTCTGTCGGCATCCCCACCCCCGACTCGGACTCACCCTCCGCACTTTCACTTGTCCTTGTGGCCCGAAAGAAGCCCAGCGAGTCGAACAGGAGCACGTGCTTGAATGAAGGCAGCGCAAGAACAAATACGTCATCAGCAGGCGACGAGGGAGACGTGAGCGCTCTCCGTGTCCGAGGCGGGCGTCCTCTTATTTATGTGATTTCATTAAGTTTAGAGGGTCGTTACTGTTAAGTAGGCTTACGAGGGGTTAGGAATTGGAGGGCTAGATGATCCGCAGGCAATGTCCAACACAATAAACGATCTCGACGAGGAGATCGATCAATGCGAATAGCTGGATACCAGTAGGGGGCGATTTCATTCTGTTAAAATTCGAGCTAAATAATAAGATATTAGACAATCTCAGTATTTGGAGCAAATTGAATAAATGCAAAAAGTGTTTAAATTCATGGTCACAAAGAGAATATCCATATTTTTCTCGGTGGTGTCATGGTATCGTGTTGTAGTTTGGGGACATGGGCGTCCTTCTAAGACGTGACTTTCATTTAAAACGACTGATCACAATTCCATCAAGAGCTGTCACTGCATTGGGAAAGAATCTGCAAACCTACACCGTGAAATACAATCCGGGTACAGAATTTACTCAATAAAACTGTGCCAGCAATTTGCACTCATTTTTAAATAGATTGAATCCATGCTTAGGAGTGACGTTTAACTAAATGTAACACAGAATATTCATAAAGTAAGCCATGAGACGGCTACCTCACATTTTTAGTATATTCTGCCTTCTAACATAGTTTGGATATACTATAAAAAGCAGGTAAGTAATAATTGTTAATTTATCCTATGCCTAGTTGTCTGTTTTCCTGCTTTAAGTTGTATAGTCTAAGGTTATTTTAAAGTCACTTGCAGGCTACCAAATGAACCTCACACATTTTGGAACTCATGACCATTACATTGAATGTAATTCTCACTTTGTGACTTCATTTTACATGTTTACCTTTCCTTTTGCTCTGTGTATATGTGGAGCCGTTAATAGTAACCGTGCTCTTCATAGTTTAATGTTTACTTAGTTTATTGTCTGCTCTTCTATACTTTTATCTAAGGCGTCTATGGGTTTGCTCCAAACGCTATTTCATTGTAGCATACGGTGACAATAAAGGTATCTTGCTCTTTCTCTTTTGATTTTATTGAGACAGAAGTGCTATGAAAGGGGGTACAGTGGGACCCCTTTACATTATGTTTTAAAGTAACCAGTTATTTGCCTTCATGGTTCATATTATAGTATCAACACCACTGACACAGATTATTAACATAACAATTCACTTCTTTGTCAGTCTTGGCACTAAGAAGTCAGAAGTGGACAGCATTCTAAAATTCAAACCACAGCATACGCTTCACTCTTTTATGGCACAAACATAATCCGATATCCATGGAGCACTTCACCTGTGGCATGTTATACAAATTAACAGTATACACAGAAAGAGCAAACTGTAATAATAACTGTACCATCCTTATCGTACAACAGCTTTCAAACAATACACTTTGATTTACAGAATAGACAGTAGTAAACGAAAAGCAAAATACATACTTCTCACTGACACCAGCTTTCTGCCAAAACAAAAAAAATGCTGTTTAAAAAATAAAGTTTGCAGTTTCTCAGGACACAATGAACTTTCAGCAGCAAGGAATAAGAAGAATGTTACCCGCTATAAACGGAGTAATGACATTCCAGACAACAGTTTGCCCTTTGGTGCCTGCACTTTATTAAGTAAGCGGCCTTTTCCCATCAATTTCTGGGATAATCTTTAGGAAAAACACAGGGGTATACTTGAGCTTTTCTGGACAGACCTGACTTAAGGCACAAATTAGTCCCGCCATTGGAGTGCAAGCCTTGGCTGTGCTTCCACAATCAGTCAGCGCTTTACAGTCCTCAGTAATGATAATGGCAGCATTCACAAGATAGGACTGGCACATTTTGTTGTGCTGAATGGCCTGTACCTGTCTGGTTTGTTCTAATGTACTAAAATCCACTGGATCCTCTGCTGTGGCACCATGGAGAACACAGATCTTCAAGATGTGCCAAGTGTTCCATCTTCACTGTTATTAATATTAACACAAAGGGTGACAGATTAGACCAAATGTAAGGATGTGAACTGTACATTGTAAAAAGGTGCTATATATGCTCCCGACCCAACACAGATTGAACACGGAGCCACACATATAAAATGAATAAACTATTTCTTTTCTTCACTTGTGGGGCCCGCCTTCCCCGTATTCCCCACAAGCACAACACAGTCCCAAGCACAATACACCAATACAAAGCACTCGTTCTCTGCACCACCATCACTCCTCCCAGGCAACCTCATCATCCTCCACCCGACTTCGGCCGCTGAGTGGTGGTTGCTGGCTCCTTTTATTAGGCACCCAGAAGTGCTCCAGGGCTTGATTGCCGACATCCGGCTGCACTTCGGGTGTGGTGAAACTACTGCCCAGAAAGGCCCAGAAAGGTTCCTGCTGCAGCACCCCTGGCAGCGTCTGTGGAACCTAACAGGGCTGCACAACACTCCAACTCCCATGAAGCCCTGGGGAGTCCGAGGCTCCTGCAACCCAGGGAGGCTGCCATCTAGTCCAGGGGGAGATATTGTGTTTCCCATGCTTGCTCCCTGGAACATATGCTGCAGGGGCGCCCCAGCCATCCGTCACAACATTTAGAAGACAAAGTTTTTTTTTTTAATCAAATTCTGTATAAATAATTATACTCCAAAGCTTTTACTGAATAAAATATCTAATTCCTTCAGTAGCTAAAATGAAAGGACATGACTAGTACTCTTGGAAGAG